>NC_056526.1:99068424-99181309 GCF_019175285.1 Sceloporus undulatus
GGCCACAACACAGTCACCACTGTAGGTAACGACTCGGAGGCTGCTGGAGCACAGAAGCGGGAAAGCAGGCCTCAGCGCCTGTTGCTACAGGGCACGCTTTTGGCAGAATCCTTGTTTTTCTTGCCTGCGGTGTCAAAGACTTGCAAAGCACGCAGGTCTTAGGATTATGAGCCTCACCAAGACAGAGTAGACAAGGTAGTGCGGGTCTTGGTGGGGATCTTGCTGCCGCAGACGTCGCACTTCTTAAAGGGAGCTGGAGACATCGGGCCGAATTGGTGTTCAAGTCCGTGTCAAATGGCACTCGAGAATGGTCAACAAAACAAGGAGGGAGTGAAATCGAGAATGGTCAAGCAGTCTGAGTCAAAGTCCAGTGTAAACAAGCGAATAACAAGCAGCAAAGTTCCAGAAGCAGCTAAAGCGCGGCAGAAGAGAAGAAACGAAATGGGAGGAAGAGCAGGAACGCAAAGGCTTATAGGGATGGCGGCGCTACCGCCAAAAAGTTGCTAAAAGTTGCAAAGTGAACTTTGCCCAGTGATTCTAGAAGTTCTCGGAGCAGCACTGTGCAGGCGCAGTACAGCCCATTTGTTATGATTCGCAGAGACCACGAAGAATTACCACTTATTGTGAAAATCTGTTCCAACTGATAGATGTTATATTTGTTAATGTTAGTTATTCTGAACTGTCCTTCTAAATATTAATAATCATTATAACTTTTAAATTACATGCCACATTTTCCATATCTAGACCATCACTGATCTTGTGTGAGCTACATGACATCCAGGATGTGTGGCCCTACTTTGCTTATTATGCCAACCCTCTTGACATCCTAGGTTTCTGCTAACTATAATGCCAATTACAGTTTCCAGCTTTGCTCCCCATCCTGTCCTGCCTAGGCAGGGAAGAGGAAGGAACAAGCGTCTTAAACAGAGGCACTAACTGCAAGAACATTCCTGGGTCTCTAGCATACTTCTCTTCTCCCACTTTTCCACTACTATGAAGGATAGAACATGGGTGCAACAGGGTCCAAGCACAAGTTGAAGGATCATCCTGGAAACCTTGCATGCTCTGCTTTCCCCCGCATCAGTGAATATGCAGTGCAGGCAAAGCTCCATTGTTATCTGTAATTAGAGATTGGAAATGACCATGAGGATTCTTGCTGACATGCCTACTTTCCTCATTGGAAGGACAAATGGAACAAGAGGAATCCCCACTCTGATTTCCAATTTCTATTTGCAGATAAGAAGATCCTTTCCTCTGGCAGAATGTATGGGTGGACTACAAAGGTAGCATTTGGAGAAGTGCAGGGCCATCCTTGGGCATTTCTTTGTTCCGTTCCTATAATTTAAATGGAGCACTGAAGGAGAAGTCCCAATTAATGTTGCTTCTCACTTCCAGACAAAGGCATAAGGCCCCTGAAAATATGTACAAACAATTGGGGTAGGTAATAGTTAAAAATGTGTCATACTCTCCCTCCTCGCTTTGCTTTTGTTCTGGCTGTTTTGTATTTAGAAAATATTACCCGTTTTTCTTTTGAGAGTGTCTCCGGCAACAAGATGAAGATGAAAGCCAATTCAGTAACTGCAAACACAACAGCAAAGATGGCAGCATGAACATAGAAGATTTCTCCTTCTCTTTCTCCATGCGAGGTATGCTCCAAGCATCGGACCAAGGGTAAAACCCAAGGAGAAAGCTACACCAATCATTGCCTAGGAAAACACGTAATATTTATTAACATCTCTGTCCAGCTTCTTCAACCTAAAAAGTCTGAAGCGGCACAAGATGTCTGAGGCATTACTATCCCTCCATCCCCTTTTCTCTATGCTTTTCTGTTCAGTTGTTCCAATTCAGCAGCAAACATATGGTAGCACCTCCTAGCAATGCCTGATAGGGGGTCGGCAACCTCTGGCCCGGCGAGGTGGCAGGACCGGCCCCAGCCTGGTCCTGCTGCCGATTGCCGCCAACACCAGGCCTGCGGGGAGGGAAGGAACGGGTGGGGGTCCTCCTCCTCCTCTTCTTCTCTTCCGCGGCTGCCAGGCACCCGCGGGCAGGGCAGGAAGGGGGCGGGGTCCTCCTGCCCCTTCCCTCCCTTCCTGCGGCTGCAGGCTCTGGCTCTGTTGGCTTTGGCTCTGTATTGCTCTGTCGGCTCTGGCTCTGTCTGGCTCTGGCTCTGTGTGGCTCTGTGGCTCTATCTGGCTCTGTGGCTCTGGCTGGCTCTGTGGCTCTGGCTGGCTCTGTGGCTCTGGCTGGCTCTGGGCTCGTCTGGCTCTGGGCTTATCTGCTCTGTCTGACTGACTCTGGCTCTGTAACTGAAAAGAAAGAAAGAAGCATATCTATACAATCATGCCACATATCAGTAAAGTATAACAAGTAACACAATTATAACATTTGTACTGCAATAATTTATGATAAGATTCTAATTAAGGGGAGGAAAGCTGCTCTCATATCCATTATTCACTAAAAAAAATATGTTGTTTGGCCAAAGCCAGGAGTGGCTGTACTGAAGTGTACTAGTCCCTTTCCTCCAGATTCTGGGGATAATGACACCCATGATACCAGATCAGTTTGAAGCAACTTGCTGGACTATTGGTGATAAACTGATAAATGCCCAAGCTCATGTCATTTGTATCTTATCCAAGACCATTCTTTCTTTTGAAAGCTTCAACTGTACTATTTGTTTAAAGGTGAAGTCCCACTCCACAATATGGCTGATTAAGACTAAAGAGCGAGAACTTTAAAGGCAAAACTCATACCATTCACTCACCATGCCTTTGCTTCGAGCTTTTGGACTGTGCAGTCAGCATTATGGCGTGGAAAGACTGACATTCCCTTTGCTTATTCCACCAATGACTCTGAGAAAGAAACAGCTCAAAGCTCCTGGAAATGGCCCATAGGGAATATGATGCTTCAGACCATCTACAGATGGAAGAAAGGTATTTTTATTACTCGAGAGAGTCAGCCAGTGTCATGTTAAAATCATTTCTGAACAGGATGATACATAGAAAAGTACTGAAATTCTTGGTTCACTTCACTTTGGGAGCATGTTTTACAAAACAGAGAGTTGAACTAGAACTTGAATGGTAAATGGTAAATATTTGTCCATGCTTGTCTGAACCAAGAACTCCAGAGGTAATATAGGCCGGTTACACACCGGCACTTTGTGCGTGATGAGCACGCACTAGGTTACAAATCCTAGTGCGTGCCGTCACGCACTAAACGGCGGCGGGCCCTTCCATATGGCCGCTGCCGTGAGGATGTCACGGCCGCGCCGCTCTGATGGGTGGTGCGGACGTGACGTCCTCAATCGCGGCAGGGCGCCTTGGGCACTCTTTCCGCGGACCAGGAAGGAGCTCCGTTTTGGAGCTCCTTCCGGTCCGCAGCGCCGCTTTGCTTCGCTGGGTGCAGCCTCTCGACGGCTGCGTCCAGCGAAGCAAGGGAGAAAACCTTTCTCCCCCTTTCCGCCGCCGCGGGGTGTCCTTGGGGCTTCAAGCCCCAAGGACACCCCTTTTCAGGCTGTGGGGAGCGGCTATGGCTGCTTCCCCGCAGCCCGAAAAGCAGCGGATCGGGGCCTCACGGCTGCCGGTGTACCCGCTGAAGCCCCGATACTCCGGGGAAAGGGGCGGGTCCAGACGCCCCCAAATGGGCAGTCTATAACCTGTCATTGTTCCAGGATCTCCAGATATGAATACTTTTCACTGCTGTTTTCCACAGCAACAGTCAAGGCCAAGCAAAGCAAAACAAAACAAATTAAATCATGTTCCTGTAACTTATTTAAAGATATGAACATGATGTTTAATTTAAGAGATGCTGAGAATTTAGACTGTTGAGAATATGGAAATTAAGTTTACCTATAAATATTAGACACAAACTCAACCTGACTAATCGACCTAAACTATTCAAATAAGGGATCACTCTAGGGTTGTTACAATATAATAATAAATTATTATTTATAGCCCACCCAGTCTCACATGGAATCAGGGCAGGTTATAACAGTGGAAATACATCAAATTTACAATAAAATTCAGAATTAAATCCATAACTAACCCCTTTTCCAGATCTAAAACAACAGTGTTAAAATATCACAATATATTACAGTAAAATTGAGGGGGAGAAGGACAGAGAAAAAGAGGTGCCAACGACAATCATTGATATTCGTATTCATATTCAAATTCATATTCGACTTCATATTCAGGGGGGGAAGCTAAGTTGGGGGCCTGCTGGAAGAGATTTGTCTGTTGGTTGTAAAGTCTTGTCTACCTGGTAGCCACCAAGTGATTTTTATTACAACTCTCAGCATCTCCATCATTTGGCTATTGGCTGGGGTTTATGGGAGTCAATGCCTTTTGGAGGACACTATACAGAACATTTTTTGTTCCCGTCCGCACATACCACTGACAACAACATGACTGGTCTTCTCCAAAGTAATCAGAAGCAGCACCAGTGAGTGGAGAGCAAAGAACTGAAGCATAGAAAAGATTGATCCAATTAAACCTGGAAAGATTGAAAATTAAATACATTATCAGAGCAATCCTTAATCTCACATACTTAAAGTCACATACTACAGTTTTCAATGTATACTTAAAATGTAGCATTGCTCTTAAAAATTTCAAGTATAAATGCAAGAAATGCATACACTAAAGCACCGTGACTGCCACTATCTTTTGGCGGATATTAACATTCCCAAACATTTGAGAGTAAGGGCTTCTGTAATGTATTATGCCTTAAGAACTTTGTTGTAAATTATTCAGTTTGTACATTCATTTAAAAAAATAATATTGAGGCCTGTTTTCCAGAATATTTTAGAATTTTTGACTCTTATTTAACCAGTCTCAGATGACTGGTGGTTGAGCAGGGGAGCATATGGTGCTCCCCCTGCAGCCCATCCACCCTATCTTCTCTCATGGAGTTGGAAAAGCTAAGACACTGCAGTGAGGCTGGGTACTCTCACAGGGTTCAATTGCTTTTATTCTAAATTATATGCTTCCATACAGGTTGTGTTCTTCAAACAAATCTAGCTAAAAATCCAGTGCATGAACACATGCTCACTTCATCAGGTAGGCCAAGCTATGCTTTTAAAGCAGTCCTATATGGGAACTTCATTTCATACCTCCAAATAAAACACTGTTGTATTTCCTTTCAGGAGGCACACCAATCATTTCACTGAACCAGTCACCACCCATGTTGCAATGTCATGTAGAAACCATCCTGTCAAAGAGAAATAGTGCACACAGGTGGGGGATCATGGGTGAACCAGGAGAGACATTTAAGCAGAGGTGAGGGATCAGTTATTATATCCTCTGTCCCACACACAGTTGACTTTCCACCACAATGAAATCCCCCCTCCCATTGGTCACTTATGTACTGTTCAAATCAAATCAAAACTTTATTGCTTTTGACCAAAGGTCATTGCACAGCACCGCAATATAACAATACATGTAACAACATAACACTATAAAATACATGTAATTATATCTAAAATATGGGTATCTCTGGTATAGATTTCTAAACAATTTCTAAACAATTATGCATTAAATTTTGTCAAATATAGTCATCACCTTTACAGTTTATGGCTATCCCTGTTATATACTTATTCCTGATTTTTTTAGCTGTAAGGCAAACAAAGGCGCGTTACAGACCGCCCCTTTGGGGTGGCCTGTAGGCGCACCTTTCCCCGCCGGATCGGGGCCTCAGCGTTCAGAGCGGCAGCCGCTGAGGCCCCGATCTGCTGCTTTCCGGGCTGCGGGGAAGCGGCAAAAGGCCCCTGGCTGCGCCCAGCGGACCAAAGGAGAAAGGGGCCAAACGGCCCCTTTCTCCTTCTCCCCGCCGCTGTGGGGTGTCCTTGGGGCTTGAAGCCCCAAGGACACCCCTTTCCAGGCTGCGGGGAAGGGGCCTTTTGCCGCTTCCCCGCAGCCCGGAAAGCAGCAGATCGGGGCCTCAGCGGCTGCCGCTCTGAACGCTGAGGCCCCGATCCGGCGGGGAAAGGTGCGCCTACAGGCCACCCCAAAGGGGCGGTCTGTAACGCGCCTTTGTTTGCCTTAGCAGCTAAAAAAATCAGGAATAAGTATATAACAGGGATAGCCATAAACTGTAAAGGTGATGACTATATTTGACAAAAATTTAATGCATAATTGTTTAGAAATTGTTTAGAAATTCTATACCAGAGATACCCATATTTTAGATATAATTTACATGTATTTTTTATAGTGTTATGTTGTTACATGTATTGTTATATTGCTGTGCTGTGCAATGACCTTTGGTCAAAAGCAATAAAGTTTTGATTTGATTTGAACATGTACAGTGAAGTGACCAATGTGAGGGGGGATTTCAGTGTGGTGATGAAAGTCAACTGTGTGTGGGACAGAGGAATAATTACTGATCCCTCACCTCTGCTTAAATGTCTCTCCTGGTTTCACCCTATGATTCCTCCCACCTGTGTGCACTATTTCTCTTTGACAGGATGGTTTCTACATGACATTGCAACATGGGGTGGACTGGTTCAGTGAAATGATTGGTGTGCCTCCTGAAAGGAAATACAACAGTGTTTTATTTGGAGGTATGAATGAAGTTCCCATATAGGACTGCTTTAAAAGCAGTAGCTTGGCCTACATCTGATGAAGTGAGCAGTGTTCATGCTACTGGATTTTTTATAGCTAGATTTGTTTGAAGAACACAACCTGTATGGAAGCATATAATTTAGAATAAAAGCAATTGAACCCTGTGAGAGTCTACCAGCCTCACTGCAGTGTCTTAGCTTTTCCAACTCCATGAGATGAAGATAGGGTGGATGGGCTGCAGGGGGAGCACCATATGCTCCCCTGCTCAACCACCAGTCATCTGAGACTGGTTAAATAAGAGTCAAAAATTCTAATAATATTCTGGAAAACAGGCCTCAATATTATTTTTTTCAATGAATGTACAAACTGAATAATTTTACAAAGTTCTTAAGGCATAATACATTACAGAAGCCCTTACTCTCAAATGTTTGGGAATGTTAATATCCGCCAAAAGATAGTGGCAGTCACGGTGCTTTAGTGTATGCATTTCTTGCATTTATACTTGAAATTTTTAAGAGCTATGCTTACATTTTAAGTATACATTGAAATACTGTAGTATGTGACTTTAAGTATGGCTGAGATTTAAGGATTGCTCTTGATAATGTATTTAATTTTCAATCTTTTCCAGGTTTAATTGGATCAATCTTTTCTATGCTTCAGTTCTTTGCCTCTCCACTCACTGGTGCTGCTTCTGATTACTTTGGGAGAAGACCAGTCATGTTGTTGTCAGTGGTATGTCGGACGGGAACAAAAAATGTTCTGTATAGTGTCCTCCAAAAGGCATTGACTCCCATCAACCCCAGCCAATATGCCAAATGATTAGGAATGCTGAGAGTTGTAATAAAAATCACTTGGTGGCTACCAGGTTAGACAAGACTTTACAACCAACAAGACAAATCTCTTCCAGCAGGCCTTCCCAACTTAGCTTCCCCTCCCTGAATATGAAGTCGAATATGAATTTGAATATGAATACGAATATCAATGATTGTCGTTGGCACCTCTTTTTCTCTGTCCAATTCTCCCTCAATTTTTACTGTAATATATTGTGATTATTTTAACACTGTTGTTTTAGATCTGGAAAAAGGGGTTAGTTATGGATTTAATTCTGAATTTTATTGTAAATTTGATGTATTTCCACTGTTATAACCTGCCCTGATTCCATGTGACTGGGCGGGCTATAAATAAATAATTTATTATTATATTGTAACAACCCTAGAGTGATCCCAGTTATTTGAATAGTTTAGGTCGTATTAGTCAGGTTGAGTTTGTGTCTAATATTTATAGGTAAACTTATATTTCCATATTCTAACAGTCTAAATTCTCAGCATCTCTTAAATTAAACATCATGTTCATATCTTTAAATATAGTTACAGGAACATGATTTAATTTGTTTTGTTTTGCTTTGCTTGGCCTTGATCTGTTCTGTTGGAAAACAGCAGTGAAAAGTATTCATATCTGGAGATCCTGGAAACAATGACAGGTTATAGACTGCCCATTTGGGGCGGTCTGGACCCGCCCCTTTCCCCGGAGTATCGGGGCTTCAGCGGGTACACCGGCAGCCGCTGAGGCCCCGATCCGCTGCTTTTCGGGCTGCGGGGAAGCAGCCATACGCCGCTTCCCCACAGCCTGAAAAGGGGTGTCCTTGGGGCTTGAAGCCCCAAGGACACCCCGCGGTGGCGGAGAGGGGGAGAAAGGTTTCTCCCTTGCTTCGCTGGACGCAGCCGTCTGAAGGCTGCACCCAGCGAAGCAAAGCGGCGCTGCGGACCAGGAAGGAGCTCCAAAACGGAGCTCCTTCCTGGTCCGCGGAAAGAGTGCCCAAGGCGCCCTGCCGCGGATTGAGGACGTCACGTCCGCACCACCCCATCTAGAGGCGGCGCGGCCGTGACATCCTCACAGCAGCGGCCATATGGAAGGGCCGCCGCCGTTTAGTGCGTGACGGGCACGCACTAGGATTTGTAATCCTAGTGCGTGCTCATCACGCACTAAAGTGCCAGTGTGTAACCGGCCTATATTTACCTCTGGAGGTCTTGGTTCAGACAGAGCTATGGACAAATATTTACCATTTACCATTCAAGTTCTAGTTCAACTCTCTGTTTGTAAAACATGCTCCCAAAGTGAAGTGAACCAAGAATTTCAGTACTTTCTATGTATCATCCTGTTCAGAAAATGATTTTACAATGACACTGGCTTGACTCTCTCGAGTAATAAAAATACCTTTCTTCCATCTGTAGATTGGTCTGATAGCATCATATTCCCTATGGGCCATTTCCAGGAGCTTTGAGCTGTTTCTTTTCTCTAGAGTCATTGGTGGAATAAGCAAAGGGAATGTCAGTCTTTCCACTGCCATAATTGCTGACTTGCAAAGTCCAAAAGCTCGAAGCAAAGGCATGGTGAGTGAATGGTATGAGTTTTGCCTTTAAAGTTCTCTGCTCTTTAGTCTTTAATCAGCCATATTTGTGGAGTGGGACTTCACCTTTAAACAAATAGTACAGTTGAATGCTTTCAAAAGAAAGAATGGTCTTGGATAAGATACAAATTGACATGAGCTTGGGCATTTATCAGTTATCACCAAATAGTCCAGCAAGTTGCTTCAAACTGATCTGGTATCACTGGGTGTCATTATCCCCAGAATCTGGAGGAAAGGGACTAGTACACTTCAGTCATAGCCACTCTGGCTTTGGGCCAAACAACATATTTTTTTTAGTGAATAATGGATATGAGAGCAGCTTTCCTCCCCTTAATTAGAATCTTTATCATAAATTATTGCAGTACAAATGTTATAAATTGTGTTACTTGTTATACTTTACTGATATGTGGCTATGATTGTATAGATATGCTTCTTTCTTTCTTTTTCAGTTACAGAGCCAGAGTCAGTCAGACAGAGCCAGATAGAGCCACAGAGCCAGACAGAGCCAGAGCCAGCCAGAGCCACAGAGCCAGCCAGAGCCACAGAGCCAGATAGAGCCACAGAGCCACACAGAGCCAGAGCCAGACAGAGCCAGAGCCAGACAGAGCAATACAGAGCCAAAGCCAGACAGAGCCAGAGCCTGGCAGCCGCAGGAAGGGAGGGAAGGGGCAGGAGGACCCCCGCCCCCTTCCTGCCCTGCCCGCGGGTGCCTGGCAGCTGCGGGAAGAGAAGGAAGGAGGAGGAGGACCCCCACCCCGTTCCTTCCCTCCCCCGCAGGCCTGGTGTTGGCGGCAATCGGCAGCAGGACCAGGCTGGGGCCGGTCCTGCCACCTCGCCGGGCCAGAGGTTGCCGACCCCTCCTATCAGGCATTGCTAGGAGGTGCTACCATATGTTTGCTGCTGAATTGGAACACTGAACAGAAAAGCATATGAAAAAGGGGATGGAGGGATAGTAATGCCTCAGACATCTTGTGCCGCTTCAGACTTTTTTAGGTTGAAGAAGCTGGACAGAGATGTTAATAAATATTAACTGTGTTTTCCTAGGCAATGATTGGTGTAGCTTTCTCCTTGGGTTTTACCCTTGGTCCGATGCTTGGAGCATACCTCGCTATGGAGAAAGAGAAAGGAGAAATCTTCTATGTTCATGCTGCCATCTTTGCTGTGGTGTTTGCAGTTACTGAATTGGCTTTCATCTTCATCTTGTTGCCGGAGACACTCTCAAAAGAAAAACGGGTAATATTTTCTGAATACAAAAAACAGCCAGAACAAAAAGCAACGAGGAAGGGAGAGTATGACACTATTTTTAACTATTACCTACCCCAATTGTTTGTATCATATTTTCAGGGGCCTTATGCCTTTTGTCTGGAAGTGAGAAGCAACATTAATTGGGACTTTCTCCTTCAGTGCTCCATTTAAATTATTAGGAACTGAACAAAGAAATGCCCAAGGATGCCCTGCTACTTCTCCAAATGCTACCTTTGTAGTTCCCACCCATACATTCTGCCAGAGGAGAGGATCTTCTTATCTGCAAATAGAAATTGGAAATCAGAGTGGGGATTCCCTCTTGTTCCATTTGTCCTTCCAATGAGGAAGGTAGGCAATGTACAGCAAGAATCCTCATGGTCATTTCCAATCTCTAATTACAGATAACAATGGGAGCTTTGCCTGCACTGCATATTCACTGATGCGGGGGAAATGCAGAGCATGCAAGGTTTCCAGGATTGATCCTTCAACTTGTGCTTGGACCCTGTTGCACCCATGTTCTATCCTTCATAGTAGTGGAAAATGTGGGAGAAGAAAGTATGCTATAGACCCAGGGAATGTTCTTGCAGTTAGTGCCTCTGTTTATGTACAGCTTTGTTCCTTCCTCATTTTCCCTGCCTAGGCAGGACAAGGATGGAGCAAAGCTGGAAACTGTAATTGGCATTATAGTTAGCAGAAAACCTAGGATGTCAAGAGGGTTGGCATAATATCAGAAGTATGGCCACACATCCTGATGTCATGTAGCTCACACAAGATCAGTGATGTCTAGATATGGAAAATGTGGCATGTGAATTTAAAAGTTATAATTATTATTAATATTTAGATTAAGGACAGTTCAGAATAACTAAACATTAACAAATATAACATCTATCAGTTGGAACAGATTTTCACAATAATGGTAATTCTTCGTGGTCTCTGCGAATCATACAAATGGGCTGTACTGCGCCTGCACAGTGCTGCTCCGAGAACTTCTAGAATCACTGGGCAAAGTTCACTTTGCAACTTTTAGCAACTTTTTGGCGGTAGCTCCGCCCATCCCTTATAAGCCTTTTGCGTTCCTGCTCTTTCCCCAGTTTCTTCTTTCTGCCGCTTTAGCTGCTTCTGGAACTTTGCTGCTTGTTATTCGCTTGTAATCACTGGACTTTGACTCAGACTGCTTGACCATTCTCGATTTCACTCCCTCCTTGTTTTGTTGACCATTCTCGGAGTGCCATTTGACTACGGACTTGAACACCAATTCGGCTCCGATGTCTCCAGCTCCCTTTAAGAAGTGCGACGTCTGCGGCAGCAAGATCCCCAGCCAAGTGAGGCTCATAATCCTAAGACCTGCGTGCTTTGCAAGTCTTTGACACCGCAGGCAAGAAAGAACAAGGATTCCTGCCTAAATGCTGCCCTGTAGCAACAGGTGCTGATGCCTGCTTTCCGCTTCTGCTCCAGCAGCCTCCGAGTCGTTACCTACAGTGGTGACTGTTGTGGCCCAGAGCTCCAGTGCTGAGCCTAGTGCCACTGTCCCAAAAGGGGACGCTGGACCCAAAGGAGCTATCGAAAAGTCCAGATCGAAGTCTTCCAAGAAGGACAGGTCCAAACACAAGGACTTGGGTTCAAAGAAGAGCGTTTAAGTCTATAAGGATTCGAGCTCCCTGAAGGGTTCTGCCTCTAAATCTTCAAAGATTCATCTTCAGATTCTGGCGAAGCCTCCCCTCATGTCTCCTCTCATTCTAAGAGGGCGGCGCACAGAGACCCCAGAGAGCTCCCATTCGGCTTCCAAGCACCGAGCCGTGTCCAAGGACTGGACCATCTCTGAACCCGCTTCTAAGCGTTGAGCCTCCTTGGATCCCACGAAAGTCCTGCCGGTACCGGTTGATCCCGAGCCTCCTCGCATCCAGGCTGCACCTGCCTTGACCTTGATCTCTTCCCCACCAGTGACCTTGACCTTTTACCAAATCTCCGACAACGAGGTTGAGATTTTGCCAACTGTGTCTCCTTGCTCAGGTTCTCTGGATGGCTGTCAGTCTCCAACACCGGTTCCACGCACGGTGGTCTATCAAGGGGAGATACACCAACCTCAGTGCCAGCATCACCACGAGGACTCAGGCATGTTCTGCGACAGTGAGACAGACAAGTATTACAGTGGAACCTTGCCATACGTGGGGGATCCATTCCGGATCCCGCTGCATATGGCGATTTCCGCCTATGCTCGAGCCCCGTTGTAAACAATGGGGCTCGTGCATGGCGGCACGGAGGTGCACGGGGCGCAACAGGCGCGCGCGGGGCGCAACGGGAACGCGCGCCCATTCAACTGAATGGGACGCGCCGCCCCTTCTGCCCCGCGCAGGCCCAGCGGCTTGAGCGCGTACGCTCAAAGCCGCTTATAAAAAGGCCGCGTATGCGGAGGCCCCACTGTATATCTCCATCAGCCACAACTCCGCCCATCGGCATCTGGATCTGTCAGCTTCGAAGCCTAAACCAGCGCCCCTGCCCAAGACCACACCGATTCCCTGAGAGGTCCCGGTACTGACGCCCAGTCGTACAGTACCAACGCCCACTCGATCTTCTGCTGACGCCACTGCTCAGTATCATCCACTTGAGGAGGCTGATATCTCCAACTCTGACCAGGACGGCTCTCAACACGATGTCCCTCGAGGGTCTCGTGTGGAGACTGACTCTTCGGATGACGCTGGTCATCAGTCACCCCAGGAATTTTTCCAACCTGGCTCTTCTTCTCCAACAGATGATGTGCGTACCTTCATTGACTCATTCTGATGTCGCTTGCGCGGCATAAATTTCAGAACTGGAGAAAGAGCAGGAACGCAAGGGGTTTATAAGAGATGGACGGAGCTACTGCCAAAAAGTTGCTAAAAGTTGCAAAGTGAACTTTGCCCAGTGATTCTAGAACTTTTCAGAGCAGCACTGCGCAGGCGCCGTACAACCCATTTGTACATATTCACAGATGACCACTCGAAGAAATACTGTTACAGGTATGCAACCTGTCCTTACCTTACTAGAAGGAAAATTGTATTTTCTGAACCTTATGTGAAATATGTGTTTTCTCAGCTTTATGTGAAATGAACCTTCAGATAGTATATTTCAAATTTTTAAAAAATCTCACTAAGTTTATTCTGATCTTTACAAAAAAGAGGTAGCCATTTTTAAAACAGCCTAGACAATGCATGTTACCATATTCAAATAACAATACAGTCGCCTAGTATGGATTATCAGAGAAGCAGAGGAAGGGCAAGCAAAATTAAATGACTGTTCCTCCTCTCCTAGGGAAGACCCTTGGTGAGAAATAATGATTCTATTTTAATATTTTTATAAGCCATGGTTTATCTTAATGGGAACAAACCTGAGCCTTGAGCAAATGAGGCAAAAGAAGCAGCCAAAGGCTGCTCTCATCCCGATCACTGCGGGACGGTGGCAACGAGACACAGTGGTCCCAAGGCCACCCGCTGCTGCGGTCCAACAGATCATGGCAAGGAGCGGATAAAATCTCCTTTTGCAGCTGGGTTTGGGCTGCCTTAGGCATAGCTTCCTCACGGTTTGGGGTGTGCGCGTCATCTAAACCCCACATTCCCAATACGGTCCAACTACAGACCTTTTGGCCCATCTGTTTCAGGCCCTAATTATCCCCTGTATTGGTTCCTTCTCACCTTGGCCAGCATGTCAAGAAGAGACTGGGACTTTCCAATCCTATTATAGGTTAACTGCATTTCAATGTGTATTCTGAATCCTAAATTATGGTTAATCTTTACTGTGGTTTGTAGAAACAAGCCAGGTTCATGCTGAATAGTTAAAAGTTAGGTTTTTTGTCCTATCAAATTGGACTACTCTTTTCCTTACAGAGTAGGATTATCTTACATAGAAAATTGCCTTTTCCTTGTTGGAGCACACTAATTTAGTACTAGAAGTCACATGAGAAATAACCCCATCCTGCTGTGGGGAGAACACTAGTGTGCGCTCATTTGATTCTGTCCAAGACAAAGCAAGATTTGTCTGAGCTTATGAGAGGAAGGACGTTTTGCTGGAAAGATGTAGTGCTGGAAAGTCTTATACAGGTAGTTTGCGGTGTGCCAAAGCTATTTTACCATTTGAGACAGGAAGGAAAGAATTTCCCCTTTACACAGCAGCCCACATGTTGTTCCATTAAAGGAGGATAATTTGGTGATTGTGATGTTTCCCCCATCCTAGCAAGAGGATTCACACAGAAGTTGGCAGGATGCAGCAGTATCCATCCCCGACTGATCGGAGAAAGGATACTGCTACAGTATCAGTGTCCTCCTCCTCCTGGGTCAGAAGAGAGTGAGCATTGTCAGGAGCTTGGGGTGAGAGGCCCTGTCAGTGTAGTGTGGGAGTGATACATTTACCACTCCTGGTGCCTTGTCACCTGAGGCAATTGCCTTACCAAGCCCAATGTGTCATGGACATGATGCAGTTGGAGACATGGGCTCCAATTCAGGAACAGCCTGGACTAAAGAGGGATGCAAATGAAAGAATAGTTCTTAAAATTTTTGAAAACATTCCTGCAAAAGCATTTTTGCCACATAATTTGTTAAACAGGTAAAGATTCATAGTGGCGTTTTACCGAGCACCCAAAAAGGGCGCTCTGCCGGCACCCGTGGTTGCTGCACCAGGGAACCACAGCGCAATTCCCTGGCGCAGCAAAAAGAACCCGCAAAAAGTGGATTCTTTTTACGATGCGGAACTGACGCCGCAAAGCGCCAATGGCTAAGTGTCCGCTACGTCACAATGGCGGCACCCCTGTGTATAGGGCGTTGCCATTTTGTACGTGCCCCTTCCTAACCCTAGTACGTGCCGAGCACATACTTTTTGGTGGTGTGGAACCCGCCAGTGTTTATTCAGAACACAGAATGAACAGAACCATACCAATGTCAATATGGAAGCCCCTTGCACTGAAGATATACATTGCCCTTCTGCTCTGGGCAGGAGTGTAGTATGGGCTTCATGAAACTTTGGATGTGGCATCTATCCCATCTTAAGGAGCTGCTACTTCAGAGGACAAATGAGCAACTGAAGAGATTTGTGTCAGTTGTGTTTTAGCCATAGGGAAATGAATGATGCATAGGATCATTGATAAACTGGTTGCCTTTACATGTGGGCTAAAATTGTTCAGCAGTTTCAGTACAATGCATGCCAGGGATAAATCTAGCAATTCACGAAAAGCCAGTTGAGTTCAGGGGGAGATGCTCATTCTGGCAGTCTGTGGCAAGTAAACCAGTAAAATATAGTACAAGATGTGATGATGTTGTAATGCTAAGATATCATAGCTTCTAAAGGTATAAGTATATGTATAAGTAGCATGGTACACCACAAGAAGCCCAGTTTGGTTATTTAAAAAGCCATACATTTTCTAATGTTACTTCTATGGTAGGTAGTGCATAAGAGAGCCAGGAGACAGCACACTACATGTGGGAAATTCACTTCTAAGGACCACTTCAACATCCAAGTGACATGCTGTGGTTGTCTAGAATGGCTGGCACAATGAATAGCCCTTCATTAGCTGACATTTTCTTCAGCATTTAGCTTTCCATCTGGAAGATTACCCTACAATATAATGCTCATATGAATATCTGTGTTTCTGGTTCTAGGTGTATGTGGGTGAAAGAAGATTATTTTTCGGTACCCAGTCACTTCAGAGGACATAGGACTTTTTTCTCCTGTGAATTCCCATATGTTCACGCAATACCCCAGATACCATTCCATGATTATTATTTTTTTAAATTCAGAATCTAAATCTGAAGATTGGAATGCCGGCAAGTCGTGTGTGTGTATGTGTGTGAGAGAGAGAGAGAGAGAGAGAGAGAGAGAGATCCCTTCAGCTTTGATATATTTTTCTTCTCTTTTAGGTGTCCTCTGTGATCTCTGGTTTTCAGTCAGCAGCTCATTTGATCAGTCCTCTCGCCTTGTTTCAGTTTTCTGCTGTAAGCCAAAGAATGGAACCACTTTCAAAAGAGAGCAAGTCTTTAACCTTTGTTTTCATATTAAATTGCTTGAGTATTTCCTGTTTTATTTTATTTTATTTTATTTTATTGTGCTTTTTCCTTTACCTTTCTCTGCAGTACAGACTCGCCCTTTCATAAAGTTATTTGTAGATCTGTATTTTCTTGGCATTTTACTGGGGGTGGGGGAAGAGATAAGTTTAAGTTATACAACACTTTTTGCACATTATTTCAGGAAAAATTGTATGCGTTATGACACTGATCACTTTCTCAGTGCTTCAAATGGTTACCAATCAAAAAGCATGGGATCTGTTCAAAAGAAAATGTTTCATCATTTTCTCCTTAATAAATCTTTTGTTTTGTTTTTAACAAAAAGATGGGAGAAACAGTGGAGAAACATAGGAGGGCTACACATTGAAGATATCTTCTGTAAAGACCATAATATTATTTGTATGAGGCAGGGTGATTGTACAGAATTAAATTCAGAAGTGAGGCTTTTTACAAGTTGTGCCTAGAACTCATTTCTTTGAGGTTCAGTTGAGGTATTAACTTGTTCATTTAAAATAATGGAGTGAAACTTGGGAGCCACCTTTAAGAATGCAGGATCCTTCCTTCTTTTGCTTTTCTTTTTGTGTGAAACCCATGCACCATGACTTCACCAGGGATCTCTTAACTTTTTAGGATTATGGCCACATTTGGAAATGTGAAGAATAGTTATGGACATCAGTACAAAATGGCTGTCATATAGTGGCCTGCTTAGTTACAAAGGATAGGTAAATTTTCCAAGAAATTGAATGTAAAGGAGACATTGGATTTGAGTACCAAACCACACAAAAATGCAACAAAATACTCAGAAAGAAAGAATACTGATTAGTTTATTGATTAGTGAAAGAATACTGTTGATATTATGAACAGCTTTTGCCCTAGGAAACCAACAAAAGTACCCCAGAAAATAAAAAAAACATACCCAACACCAAATAGGCAAATGACTGCACCAGATCAAACATGTATATACAGACACAGCTATCCCTTCAAAGGTAAATAGACGAATAAACTAGTTCCCTCTCCCCACAAGCACAGAAGAAGAAAAGATACATGACCTGCAGCTGCATATGGGTGTCTCCCTACAAAAAAGAGCTGGGCCCACATTTGACCTTGAAGCATCCTAAGAAAAAAAGAGGAAATAGTTGGAACAGAACAGGCCATAGATCTTTTCAAATGCAATTGTGGGATAAACTGGCTGAGATTGCTGGCTGTCAAATTAAAAATTTGTAAACTGCTCTGAGAGCATTTCTAGAAAGTGGGGTATAAGTACAAATACTACTACTACTAATGATAATAATAATAGAGAATTCACTCAAAATCATTGAAAATATGGCAAATGAACAAGGGGGTGGGAGAGTTTACGTTGCTGTGGCGGTCACCTAATTTGCTAATCATAATTCATAATGAGACAAGCAAGGATTATGTCTTCCACAGGAGCACAGCACCTTTTGATTTTAGTTTTGCTCCTGCTCTCCACAACTAGCACCTGGCATGGAGTTAGTAAACTATAGAAATTGTCGGTTTTAGAATCCTTGTACTTGCATGCTGTTGGCTTGACACTGCATGCCAATCTTTGTAATTACTACAAGTGGGACTTTATTATTTTATTATTTTGACAGATCTCAAGACCCTAGGTTTGGTGTACTTCCTGTACCTTTTCATCTTCTCTGGCCTGGAATACACTCTGGGTTTTCTTGTTCATCAGCACTTCCAATTCAGCAGGTATTTTATATGGTATTTATTTTGTGAGCAAAGGACACAAGCCATAAAAGAAGCCAGTACAAAGACAGTTCTGTATTTGTATTTGCTCAGGTGTGCTTTGTTATATATAATACTCAGTTCTCACCCCTGTGTAAAATTCAGGAAATGTTACTCTTTCTTTGGAAGAAAGCAGTTGTTGTCATCTTAAGTGCAAACTGCTTTCTGGATAATGCCAGCTGTAGGATTACTTTCAATAATACAAATCATTTTCTTGCTGCAATTCTGTTTTACAGCTCCTGATCTGAATTCCCATTTAATTTGTGCTAGTCTAGAATGAGCTGATAGTTCCCTTACAAAGCAGTCAGTTTATCTTCATAAGAGTGCAGGCTAGAATGAATGAATATGTTTATTTGGTCAATGACCAGCAAAATTTAAAAAGATGCAAAACAAATACAAAGTGTAACAGTAAACTTCAAGTGATACACAATAAACATAAAATTAAAATGGAATAATATAAAAGATTTAGATGTTTAGCATACAACTTGCTGACCACACTCAGAAGACTTATAGGTCTATAATTACGTGGCTCCTTCTTATTACCATTTTTGTAAATTGGGGCGATTATTGCTGATCTCCAGTGCCTTGGGATATAACCAGTTTGATCTATAAATGAAAACAGTGATGCTAATATAGGTGCCCACCAGCTTGAGTTCTTTTTGATAATTTCAGGTATTACACAATCTGCATCTGGGGCCTTATTAATTGTCTCCTCCATCAAATCAGGTCCCAATTCATGCTTGGGAGGAATTTTTCAGAGAGCTATAGGTAGACCCAGTTAATACTGTGAATGAGAACCAAATCGATCTGGAACAAGTACAGAGATGGCCACTAGTTTCAGTCCAAGAAACCTCTCAATTAATTGAATCACTTAAAGTTATTTTCCCATCCCTTCCATGACCTGCCAGAAAAGAGCTGAATCTCTCATTTTTACTGAATGGATAAGCTTCTGCCAGGTCTCCTGCAATGCTGCTTTTTTCTTTTCTTTTAAGAGGGATTTATACTGGGTTTTAAGATTTTTTTAGAATCTTTACTTGTTCCTCAGATTTCTACTATTTTTATAAGTCTTAACATATTCATATTTCATCTGAACACACTCCTGGACAGGGTAGAGATTTGGGTCTCTTAATCAGTATGACAAATTCACAGGAAATAATTAATCTCTAAGAAGTAAAATTATCTTGTTTTGCAGAACAATAGCAGTACTAATTTATGATTACTATGTCTAATGAATTTCAAGGGGAAAATTTCTTTGAGAGTTTGTTACTTTTTAAGAGTATATTGTTACAGTTACTTATTAGTGTTTGATAAGTAACTGGTTGTCTTACTTGTTACTGTGTGAAAGAGTAACATGTTACATTGTTCACTGTGCTGATGTTTACTTTGTTACAAGAAAATATCCTTTATAAGTAAAATGAAAGTAAGAAGCTGTTACTCATGACACCAGTAAAATAATTTCATTTCTACTCATTACATTACTTTTGGAATGTAACTTCCTTGCATCCTTATTATTCATAAAGATAATTTGTGATAGATAATAGTTTTACTTGTAACACAGTAGCTGTAACTCAAGTAGAATGGTTGAGTTAGTTATGTCTGTGAAGGATTTTCCTGTGAAGGAATGAATGTGTAATAATTTTGAGAAGAAAAGGCATCCGGTTTCTCTGTTTTATATAAATCTTTTGCTTTGTAAAGTGCCATATTGGAAAACAGGAACAATCCATACTGCTGTTGTTGTTTTTCTTGTTGACCTGGGATTGCCCTGAGGACATTGCCCTAATAAGTCTTCATTAGGGTGGGGAGTGGGGCCCTGGGGGCTGCTGAGTGGTGGGGTGGGATGTTGCAAGGTTTGTTTGTTTGTTTTTGCCTTACTTCAAAAACTTGGCTGAAGCATGCCCTTCTGTTCTTTTTTGGCTCCTCATCCCCCATTTTTTATTTAGCATGGAACAAGGGAAGATGTTTTTCTTCATTGGAATTTCAATGGCTGTGATCCAGGGAGGTTACGCTCGAAAAATTAAGCCAGGAAATGAACTAAAGACTATTAAAATGGTAAGGTTTTTTTAGTGTTTAGTGCTTTTTAGTGTTTTTAGTGTTTTAGTGGTGGTGGAGTTTGCCTTTACTTCACACATGTCTTCAAGAATTTTCAGAACAAAATACATTTCTGTAGGGAAAGCAGTACATGTAAAAAATGCAATTCATCTAATATTTATTCAGAGCAAATACAGATTAAGTAATTCTAAGGAAGAATGCAGAGCCAGCATGCTGTAAATCTCCGCTCACCATGATCTGCATGATCCTGGGCAAGTCACACTCTCTCAGCTTCAGAGGAAGGCAAAACCAAACTCCCTTGGAACAAATCTTGCCAAGAAAATCCCATGATAAGGTCACTTTAGGGTTGCCAAAAGTTGGAAACAACTTGAAGGCACACAACAACAACAACTGCCCCCAGTACTGAGAACATACAATCCCTTCAATATTTTTTTGGGAGGTGATCTATCCTGGAGGGGTTAAAAAACAACAACACTACCCTCTGGTGGGAACAAAAAGATGCTGGGAATTGCCATTGAATGATCTGGGAAAACAGAATGTCATCTGGTTGTTTTTAGTTTTCAGACTATAAAGATGCACATAAACCAGCCAACAGCAACATTTACTTACTTCCATTATCTCTGTCTGTGGCCACTGTCCAAAGTTCTGCTCAGCCCTATAGAACCCTTCCAAGGCATTTGTGCT
This sequence comes from Sceloporus undulatus, assembly GCF_019175285.1. Classification (NCBI taxonomy): domain Eukaryota; kingdom Metazoa; phylum Chordata; class Lepidosauria; order Squamata; family Phrynosomatidae; genus Sceloporus; species Sceloporus undulatus. The sequence continues at coordinate 99,089,139 of NC_056526.1, forward strand.
GAGGTTCACTGTAAGGGCAAAGAGACCCTGACTAATCAGTGAACAAAAAGGGGACATTCTTATTTGGCAGTTCCTTTTTTGGCATAAGAAGGACTTATAGTTGACCTTCCCTGATAAATAAACTGTAATGTGGGAAATAGCACCAAAAGATGTGCAGCCAATTGTGTTTTTCACCCTGCAACTCTAGCAATGCTAGGGGCTGGATACAAGTGCAGACAGAGGGAGATGTCTAATATCCTTGTCCTACAAATTGGTGCTAACCTAGTTATGAGGAGACAATCAAAGCCAGAAGAGAGCTCAAAGCAACTGTAGTGAATATTCAAGACTGGGGGGGGGGGCACCCAAAAAGTCAGTAACAAAGAGGTGGCTTTTTTTCTTCAAGAAAAATTATCTTTACATACAGGTCTGCCTTAGACAAGAACAACAAACAACTATAAGCCCTTTTATTAATCCATCTTTAAAGCAAAGGCAGTATAAGAATGACAGAAGGTGAGCTTGTTTTTGAAGTCAAGGTTCATTCTTTGGCTGAGCTAATCTATATGGGAACAAATGATACTTGAAGATATATCCTTCAGCATACTGCAAGGCATGTGAGGATCAGTGGAGGAAGTTGAATGATCTTGGGGCACAGGTTATTTCTTCATATATCTCACCTGTTGAAGGATGTGGCCTAGTAAGAACAAGAAGAATTCTAAAGAATACTGAAAGTGAACAAGACCATTTGGGTAAAAAAGAGGAGGGAGACAACAGTGACATCATTGTGGGGGTCAACCACAGACCTCTGAGCCAAACTGATGTCTTGGAATGTACCTTTTTAGGACATATAACTAATGTTTGTTGGGAGTCAAACTCTGCAAAGAATGTAAGATCCAAAAAATTCCTCACTTCCTTTGCAGACAATTTCTTTGTCAAAAATCATAAAATCACAGAGTTGGAAGAGACCGCAAGGACCATCCAACCCCCCTGCCATGCAGGAAATCTAATCTAATCAAATGCAGCCTTTGTTTAAGGAACTCCAAGGAAGGAGACTCCACTACACTCCGAGGGAATGTGTTCCACTGTCAAACAGCCCTTACTGTCAGGAAGTTCCTCCTAATGTTGAGGTGGAATCTCTTTTCCTGTAGCTTGCATTCATTCTCTGGGTCCTAGTCTCTGGAGCAGCAGAAAACAACTTAGCTCCCTCCTCAATTATTATTTTTAATTAGACAGTTCCCTGCCTTCAGGCTTACAATCTAAATAATAATAATATGAAGAAGAAACAGAGAAGGCAGAACTGGCCAGTACTTTATTTGCTTTGTCTTCTCTGAAGTGCTCTGCCTACTAAAAACAGAGCAAATGATGTAGTACGGGAACATCAGCCAACCTCTTAGTCTTCTCTTCTCCAAGCTAAGAATACCAACCTGTCTAAGCCATTCCTCATAGGGCTTGGTTTGCTGACCTTTGAAACATGTTTCAGCTTGTTAATATCCTTCCTGAACTGTGGTGCTCAGAGAATTCCAGGTGAAGTCTGACCAAAGCAAAATAGAGTGATACTGGTACTTCCCTCAGTCTGGACACAATACTCCTGTCTGAAATTGCATTTTTTGGCTGCTGCATCACTGTTGACTCATGGTTAGCTTGCACTTTATTAAGACCATAGCTCATTTTCACGTGCACTGTTGTCAAATCAGACACACATGGGCATTTCAGATACTTCCTGCAGTATTAGCTGACCTTCCCCTGTGCCTTCCCCATACAAGACACACATGAGGAGTGAAGAAACTGGCTCCTAGGCTGCAGAGACCCTCAGCTCCAGCCCCAGTTTTTCTTGACGTCATTCCCTTCTGGAAGCATAGCGCTTTGAGAAAGTGACAGGGCTGGCTGGAGAAGGAACTCAGCCAATCATATTAGACCTATGAATGAGGATCCCTCTGTTTCCAAGAGGCCACTCCTGCTCCATTCTACTTCAGCTGCTGTTAGCTGAGGACTACATCTCTAACTGGTGCAGAGCACAACATAGGATAGGAGCTGGGACTGAACTTTGTGGACCACTTCTGTGGCATTCAGCCAACAACTCTCAAAATAGTTTACATGATGGAAACCATGGAAATGGATGCATTTACTGATCTAATTAGGAGGAACACAATGGAAATCTTTTAGAGACATAGGACCTTTTATAGATTATATAAAATGACAAGAAGGGAAGGTTATAACTTTGGATTTTGAGATATAGATGGCATAATTGTCGCTTGCTATTTGATGTTCTTTTGATGCCTGTTTTATCGAACCATTTCCTGTATTGCTATGTACTTTATATGTATTAGCCTACTAGCCCCAGCATCTTTCCCTCTCCTTTTATGTCATGTCTTTTTAGATTGTAAGCCTGAGGGCAGGGAACCGTCTAATTAAAAAGATTGTATGTACAGCGCTGTGTAAATTTACAGCGTTTTATAAATAAAGGTTAATAATAATAATAATAATAATAATAATAATTTCTTAGGTGTCATCAACGCCTCCCTTATCATGTATCATGTATCATCTGCTTTAAAAGAAGTGGCCGTTAGACCACTTCTGAAAAAACCTTCCCTGGACCCCCTGGACATGAAAAATTATAGGCCTGCATCCCATCTGCCATTTTTGAGCAAGGTGATCAAGAGGGCTGTCACTCTTCAGCTCCAAGTGGTCTTGGATGAAGCTGATTTTCTGGATCCATTTCAAACTGGCTTCAGGACTGGATATGGGGTGGAGACTGTCATGGTCGCCTTAACTGGTGACCTTTGTCTAAGCATTGACAGAGGGAGCGTGACCCTGTTGGTGCTTCTAGACCTCTCAGCGGCATTGATACAAGAGATCACGATATTCTCTTGGAACACATGAGAGAGGTAGGAATTGGAGGCACTGCTTTGCAGTGCTTCCGTTCCTTCCTCTCGGGCAGATTCCAGAGGGTGATGCTCAGGGACAGTTGCTCTTCAAAAACAAAGCTTAATTGTGGCATCCCTTAGGGTGCCATCCTGTCCCCGATGTTATTCAATATGAAACTGCTGGGAGAAATCATCTGGAGACATGGGGCAGGGTGTTATCAGTATACTGATGACAATAATAATAATATAATAATAATATTTATTTATACCCTGCTCTTCAGCCAAGGCTATCAGAATGGCTTACAAATTGTTAATTAGACATTTCCCTGCCCTCAGGCTTACAATCTAAAGAGACAAGACACAAAGGGAGAAGGGAATGGTAGTGGGGAAGGAGAAAAGTCCAGCAGATCTTCTCTCCCTCGGAGGCCTGGACCATGGCAGATGGACTGGAGGGAGGGCCCTTCTTCTTACTCTGGTTAGGATCGATTAGGGAAGGTGTTGGGCCTACCTTTCACTACCTCAGAGGCCAGGATGGAGTCAGATGCCTTCTGGGAGGGAGCAAATATATTTCTCCATGTCTGAGTCATCAGCGACGATGACAGATGGTATCTCTCCCCTCAATCAGTGCCTTGAGGCAGTAATGGACTAGATGAGGGAAAACAAGCTCAAGTTGAATCCAGATAAAATGGAGGTACTTATGGTAGGGGCCCCCAAACCAGGTATTGGGTTGCAAACTCCAGTCCTAGAGGGGTTCACGCTCCCCTTGAAGGACTGGGTTCGCAGTCTGGGGGTGCTTCTTGACCCCTCACTTCATATGAGAAATCGAGTGAATGTGATGGTCAAGAGTGCCTGTTATCAGCTTCGGCTGATACGCCAGCTGCACCTTTTCCTGGAATTGGATGATGTCAAAACTGTAGTACATGCACTCGTAACCTCAAGACTTGATTTTTGCAATGCACTCTACGTGGGGCTATCCTTGTGCCTAGTCCGGAAACCAACTGGTACAGAGTATGGCAGCCAGGTTGATTGCAGGAACAACTAGGAGCAACCATATTACACCAATACTGAAGTCACTCCACTGGCTGCCTATTAGTTTCTGGGCACAGTACAAGGTGTTGGTTATCACCTTTAAACCCCTACATGGCTTGGGCCCAACCTGTTTAAGGAATCGCCTGCTTCCATATAATCTGCCCCATGCACTCAGATCCTCTGGGAGGAATTTATTGCAGCCTGTAAGGACTAAACTGAAGGCGACCTCCCAGAGGATCTTCTCCGCTGTTGCTGTCACCCTATGGAATGGTCTGCCGGATGAGATCCGCCAAATATCCAACTTAGGCGTGTTACAGACGGGCTCATGAAGTGCTGTCATTACACGCGAGGGGCAGCGCTTCCTGACACACCTTGCCTCTCACGCGTAATGACTACGTCAAAATGGCGCTGCCACATACAGATGGGCGCTGCCATTTTGACGTAGCGGACGCTCTGTGTCCGCACGTCGCACAGCATAAGTGACGCCGCAAGTGCGCGCTTCGGCACTTGCGGCATCTCTTCCGGGCCTCAGGAAGGAGTGCGAAAATCATGCTCCTTCTTTGCAGTGTCCGTGAACCGCACCGTTTGGCTGCTGCGGTTCCTGGACGCTGCAACCGGCAGCGGCGCAAGACCACCCCTTCTGGATGGTCTGTAATGCGCCTTAGATAGCTTTAAAAAAGTGGTCAAGACAGATCTCTTCTGGCAGGCCTTCCTGGAATACCCCCCAGCTACATATAGATTCCCCATACTTGGAGTATTCTGTATTTGTACAATCCCGGCCATGATGAGTTTGCCCACTGCTTTTGCACTATGAAATCGTGTGATTTTAATATAAATATGTTGATTTTAATGTTTGAATTTTAATCTTAGAACAATTTAATTCCTTTTTAAGAGGGGGGTTGTATATATTTGTATTATTGTTATCTCTCTACATCTCTATTATTTTAATTGTTGGAAACCGCTTTGATTGTTTCTTACAAATAAGCGGGATATAAATAAAAGTTTTATTTATTTATTTATTATTAAATGTTTGTTCATTTTTTATTGCAGAAAGAAACAGCTTGATTAAAATCATACTGGAAAATTTATTAATAGTTATTGTTACTGCCTTTATATGAGATTCTATGATAGTGAAGACACAACCAAAGGAAAGTGGGAAATCTTTTGTTTTTAATTTTAGTGAGGTGAGGAGAATATAAAGGGTTTATAGGGAGATTTCTGTATGTATGTTTCTTTCTTGGCATATGTTTTGTTGTCTTGTAGATTACAAGCTTTTTTAAAAAAAACCAATAAATATTTAATTTAACAAAATAGTTCAGGCAAAGGAGGAAAGACATTAGGTTTTCACTATTTAACAAGACTGTTGTGTACTTCAAGTCATGAGATTTGTCATTTTCTCCTGACCCCTATTTCTTTTGGCAGGCAATAATGCTGTTGGTTCCTGCTTTCCTTTTAATTGGCTGGAGTACTAATGTGATCATTCTGAGCACTGGACTGTTTTTCTACTCTTTTGGTGAGCTCCTCAAAGAACTTTTTTTCAGCTTAAAAGTGAAGTGAAGCATGCTGAATCTGTCCCATAGTTTGCTTGAATTTATTAATGCACATAGCTTTCAGTTTCAAAGCTGCTTTCTTTGCTTATAAAGTCTTGAAGGAAGTACAGCAGTTTCTTCTCATGCTAATGGCCTTCCTTGAAGTTGCCATGGCAGTGTTTAGAGATATCACTAGGTTGTGTTGCTTCAGCTTATGCTGAATTTTTCCCTTCCAAGCCCTGAAGGGAATGTGTAATTATATTAACCCTGTTCTGGATTTTTCCCCTCAAAAGAAATAGGTTGTTTCAGAAAGCTACAACTGTTGCCCATTGAATAAAGGACAACAGACTGAGAAATGTTATATAGTCAGAAGTGGAGATAACCGGTACAGACAGGTGACTTGCTGGTGCAGACCAGGGTTAAAGCTACTGCATAGTGTACAAACACTCTCAAAGTTAGGGAAAGCTTGTTTTTCACATGCCAATTAAGGTGATGAACCCAGTCTTTTCTTTTGAAGCTTACCACCTCAATCAGGAATACCTTAAAGTACATCAAATTGGTTTTCCAGAACAAAATTCTTAAAGTCTTTCCCTGTGGAATCTTGTGAACTCCATTTGCCATGACAGGTGTTCCAGTACTAAAACAAACAGCTTTATTTCTATGCAGCTTCATACTGAACTAACAGTGTCTAAACAGTTTACAACTGTAAGTACAGTAATTGCCCCCAACAGTCTGGGTACTCATTTTAGCAACCTCGGAAGAATGCAAGCCTGAGTCGAACTTGAGCCCTTTTGCTGGTATTGAACTCACAACCTTATGGTTTGAGTGTGTGGCTGCAGTACAGGCATTTAACCACTGCGCCACCAGGGCTCCTTCCTACTAAGAAAAATGCCTCACTTTTGGCTGTGATGGAGAAGGTTTTGTTTTCAGCAAACTAAATTTAGAGCTGGGCAAATGTGTGGCCCCTTAGTTCATATGGTTTCCAAGACTGTATTTGTGGCTCTTGACCCTGAAGCCCCCCTATTTCTGGGTAAAAAAGGAGTGGAGTGCTTCTCTTGAAAGGCCCTGGGAATAGCAGTTAACCTTTTGAATATATTGTAGGGGAACCATCTACACAGTTCAACATCACAATACAGTAGTTCTCCAAACACCAATCCAGTAACTTTTGGTTTTGTTTGGGCTGGGATGTTTAGTTTTGCTATTTTTTTAAGTTGGCAGTTCTTGTAGCACACACACACCCTGGGTTCTGTCTGCCAAAATTATCCCTCTCATTTTTTTGACAGAATAGGGATGCTTTGGGGAGTCAGGAGAAATCAAAAGCCTCAAAGACAGCCTTGAGGTGGCTGCATCCAGCCCCAGAACCACACTTTCAAGGGCAGAATACTGCCCCCAGACCATCCATAGTTGACAATTCCTGAGCAGGAAAAGCAAGGTAAACATAGACTGGTTTGCAGCATGTTAATCTATGTATGTGGATTCTTGCATTAGCTCTCTGCATATCTTTTCACTCACAAATTACTATTTGTGAGGCACCAATGTCATGGTAGGTAAACTTCCATTCCTTTTCTACCAAGTGTACAATATGGAGATGGAAGGGGATTTTCCTCTTGTCAGTGGCATCACTAGGGTTGATGTCACCTGGTGCAATAGCTCATGGTGTACCCCGCCCTCATTTATCTCCTCCAATACCACACAGACGCCTTAATCATTTTTTGTACTAATGTTACTCATAAATCTTAATTTCTATTTATCACTCAATGAGTTGTGACATATTAAAACTAGGAAAATTAAAATTACATCATTAAATTACAATATAATTTACACAGTAAAAATGTATTAACATTTACATAGTTTTATGTGGTTAAAGTGAAATTTGGTAAGATGTGAAGTTAAGGAAATTTAAAAGAGTAAATTTTTGAAAACCCTGAATTTAAGATTTAAATTAGATTTCTAAACATGTATTTGTTATACTCACTCTTCAGGGAGAGGGGAGGAAAAGTCTCTGTGTTTTTACTTAAGGTCCAGGTGCCAACTAACATACAGGAATATTATAAATAATTGGCCCTGACTTACTATCCAGTGGTCTCACTGCTCCAAAACAAGTGAACGATGAACCTTAGCTGAAAAGGATTAGCAAATAAATTTAATTCCATTACTTGCTTAATCTTTGTTCCTAAATTTATTTCTTTGTTTCCAAATATCCTGTGTTACAATAGATTCCTATCCACAAAATATTTACTGTCTTTAAATCTGCATAGAAAAGTGTGGGGAAATCACACCCTTTTTATTACTATAGCTCCTCTAATTATACGTAGAGAAAATTAAACAGATATTGAAAAATAGCTTTTATTATAAGCTTTTTTGCCTTGCTGCTTAGTTTTAAAAACTCCTGGAACAGTGTACATACAATCAATAAAATAAGAGAATCACTGCCTGAAGTCTTTGGGACTTCAGGCTGGAAGGATCTGTGTTGTTTTTTTACGAGACTCCACAAAATTCTACAAACTGATCAACTTCTGGTCATCTCTCCACTTATGTTTTGAATATTTGTTTTGTTGCCATTGTTAAGCAATCTGTAATATGAAATCCTTGCCAATTTGTTTCACATCACCCAGAAGTCTGCCACTGGATCCTGGACTTCCTCCTGCCCATAAAGAACACAAAATAAAAAAGAGAAGGGGAGCAAAGAGCAAACTTGGGGTGCACATATGCTATAAAAATAATACAGCTTGATACCACTTGTAAGTGCTGTAGCTCCATCCTATAGAATTTGGGAATTTGTAGTTTTACAAGCTCTTTAGCCTTCTATGCCAAAGAGTGCTGGTGCATCACAAAGGTACGAATCCCAGGATTCTGTAGGATGGAGCCATGGCAGTTAACAAAAAACAGAAAACAAGCTTGCTAAATCCTTAATGTGACACCCCTTCAAATACTTAAACAGGGCTATCGTATCACCTCTTAACTTTCTCTTCTCCAGGCTAAACATCCCCAGCGCCCTAAGTCGTTCCGAATAGGGCATGGTTACCAGACCCTTCACCATTTTAGTCGCCCTCCTTTGGACACACTCACATTGGTCTTTTTAGCTGCTGCATCACACTGTTGACTCATGTTCAACTTGTGGTCTACTAGGACTCCTAAATCCCTTTCACATGTAGTTTTGTTAAGCGAGGTGTTCCCCATCCTAAATCTATGCATTTCATTTTTTATACCTAACTGTACCTTACATTTCTCCGTGTTGAAATTCATTTTGTTAGTTTTGGCCCAGCTTTCTAATCTATTAAAGTCATTTTGAATTTTTATCTTGCCCTTTAGATTATTAGCTACTCCTTCTGATTTGGTGTCATCTGCAAATTTGATAAGCCTGCCCTCTGTTCTTTCATCCAAGTCATTGATAAAGATGTTGAATAGCAGTAGGCTCACAACAAAACCTGTGGCACCCCACTAGTCACTTCTCTCCAGGCTGAATGAAACTACGTGTGAAAGGGATCTAGGAGTCCAAGTAGACCACAAGTTGAACATGAGTCAACAGTGCGATGTGGCAGCTAAAAAGGCCAATGCGATTTTAGGCTGCATCAATAAAAGTATAGTGTCTACATCAAGGAAAGTAATAGTGCCACTCTATTCTGCTTTGGTCAGACCTCACCTAGAATATTGTGTCCAGTTCTGGGCACCACAATTCAAAAAGGATATTGAAAAACTGGGGCATGTCCAAAGGAGGGCGACTAAAATGGTGAAGGATCTGGAAACCATGTCCTATGAGGAACGACTTAGAGAGCTGGGGATGTGTAGCCTGGAGAAGAGAAGGTTAAGAGGTGATATGATAGCCTTGTTTAAATATTTGAAGGGATGTCATATTGAGGAGGAAGCAAGCTTGTTTTCTGGTGCTCCAGAGAACAGGACCCGGAACAATGGATGGAAGCTACAGGAAAAGAGATTCCACCTCAACATTAGCAGGAACTTCCTGACAGTAAGGGCTCTTCGACAGTGGAACACACTCCTTCAGAGTGTAGTGGACTCTTCTTCCTTGGAGGTGTTTAAGCAGAGGCTGGATGGCCATCTGTCGGGGATGCTTTGATTGAGAGTTCCTGCCTGACAGGGGGTTGGGCTGAATGGCCCTTGTCGTCTCCTCCAACTCTATGATTCTATGATGTATGTATCTACCGCAATCCCCTTTGTCCACCAAGCTCATAATTTTTATCAAAAAAGGAGATCAGATTAGTCTGGCATGCCTTGTTTCTCAGAAACCCATGTTGACTTTTTGTGATTATGGCATTCCCTTCTAAATGTTCACAGACATCTGTTGCCCAAGAGCTGGAATTTATCCCTTTGTTTCCCCAACCATTCAAGTGTTTGTAAGAGAAAGTACCTGTGTTTGGCTTTGCAGAAATCATGCTATGTATTACATCAGGGCTTGATATATCTCCTCTATCCATGACTGTCTATAGAGCCTACACTTAATCATCTGTGTTCTCATTTGTTCAGTTACGTTTTTAACTTGCTTCCAGCTTCTGCCATTGTTGTTCCTTGTCTATCTACAGTGGTGTCCAGCTATGGTGAGTGGCTGTTTAATCAGAACCTTCCTCTTTTAATAGCTGCTTCAACTGTATCTTGAATCCTCAGACCCAAAGTTCTTTGCCTTACATGTGAAAATGACTTAAACACAAATTCTGAAATTAATTCACCCTTCTCTTCCCAAGACACTGAGTGTGGCACCAGCAAATCGCCTTGGGTCCCTTTCTGGGAGAAAGGCATAATAAATAAATAAATGCACTTGAAATACCATTAATTTCAGTGGAAAAGGTTTAAAACTATCCCATTAGTGCAGTTTCAAAATTCTTAAATGCAAACTAGAGTGCAATGAATTATCTGTAAATAAAATTGCATATTTTTGGGCAAAAATGCTGACTAATAGAACACTACACTGTCAAAGCACTTATTATTCCACTAATGGCTATGGCTGCCTCTTGTGGAATCCCAGGATTTGTAGTTTAAGGAGGGGCATTTAAAATTCTTAACCAGAGACCTAATAAGCTTCACTAAACTACAAACCCCAGAATTCCACAGGAGTTAGTCATAGTAGTTAAAGTATGATAATAGCACTATATCAGTGTGGTGTGATATTTTTCTTACTCAGCATTCTGATAATGAACTTCTTTGTAGAATGAATATGAGATAGTCCTTGCTTCAGAGACACTAATTTGGAATTAAAGGTTTAATCCTAAATTCTATAAGAAAAACAAAAGCAAGATCAGAACTGGCAGCCAAATATTCATCATGTGCTAAAGACAAAAATTGACAGGCTTGAACTACTTTGTATTAAGATACTAAACATAGCCAAACAATCCCTAAAGCAACCAAGTTCCATGCCATGCTTGCATGGTGAAGATTTCAGGCTAAAAAGTAGGAAGCACTGGACAAAGAAGATTATGCGACAAAGCACTCACTATGTTACCATGACGAACAGTCTGGCCTTCATCTAAGAGGAATGCAGGGAAAATGGGGTTATGTGACCAGTCACTCCACCAGAATGGTGAAATAGCTTCCACTGGCACACAAAGCCATCTAGACACCTGGGAATGGAAAGGAGTGGACAGGGAGAAGGGGTCTACAGCAATCCTGTGGTTCTCACACACATCACAAATCATAACCCCCTTCCTGTAGCAAGTGGAAGATACATGCCTGAAAAATAGGTCAGGGTGTCCTTCAACAGATTTTTTTGCCACACTCATTCTGGAGTGAGGACTGTAAATACACCATGACAGCACCTGGCACCACCAGCACTATTTGGATTGTGTCAAAGTAAACTTCACAATTCCAATGAACACTTACAACACCCATCAGGATTTCCCCTTAGCTACATTTTGTTTCTTGTAAAAGCATAGTTTGGACAAACGTCTAGCATGAAGGAACAAGAATGAAATGGAAATATTTTGGATACTACTAGGATAAATAGTATAAACATGCCCTCATTTTTTGAATGCTTCAGGAACTGGATAATGAAAGACAGGAACAACATGTTCAACTCTATTGAGTAAGGTACAAAGAATTATTTGTAGTTTCCTAAGGTCAGTAGAAGGAGCCTAAATACTTTAAAGGCACCAGATCTTGAAAGCTAAGCAGGGTCAACCGTGTTTAATACTTGGATGAGAAACCATCAAGGAATATGTTTAAAGGAAAACTGATGACAGTATACATATTAGGCATGCTTCTGTTGACCTTGTGTGCCTGCCTGTCTTCAAGTCACCTGTCAATTTTATGGTGACCCCATGATTTTTTAAAGGGTTTTTCAGACAACAAATATTTAGAGGTGATTTTGCCAGTTCCTCCTTATAGCCTGCAGCATTTGGTATTCATTGGCAGTCTCCCATCCAAGTATTAACCAGGGCTAAACCTGCTTCTATAATCAAACAGGACCTGGTGCCTTTAGGACCCCCCCTCCTTTATTTATTTATTTTTAGCAATATGTGTATACATATTTGTAAAATTAGCTTACACTTTTTAAACCACTTAGTTTGAAAAATTAGATTACATTTGTAAACTGTTTAGTACATCAGTTTAGAAATGTACTTGCTATACAATTGAATTTTGTTCCTTTTATTTAAAGTAGCATCCTCTGTGGTCCTGAGTACCCAGTTTTCCTTTGCTGGGGAAAGCTAAAGAGCAAAGTTGGAAATATAAAATGATTGTTGTTTTATCTAGTGAGGTGATCTGCTCTGTTATTACTTTTATACTTCAGTCCAAAGGAAGATGGCTGAAATATCTAAGTGGAAGTAATTAAGCAATCTAAAATTCTTTGATTTGGAGCAAGATATAATATGAGAAAGAAACAGTGGATGAAAAAAAGATATCTACCTCTTATTTTCACAGGATTGGCAAGCCAAAAAGGAACAGTAATGGGAATTTTAAGGAGTCTGGGGTCCCTTGCAAGAGCTGTTGGGCCAGTCATGTCAGCAACAGGTAATTATGCAGGTGTCTTCCAAGTACATGCATTTGTGGGTAGCTAACAGAAACACAGCCTTTTGTGCTGTTTTACCCTTTTTAGCTCTCATGAGCTATACGACAGGCCATTTAGTCTTCCAGTCATTGCTGTTTTGGTTACGGGTCAGGTCAGAATCCACATAGAACTAGATGTACAAAGTAGTTATTTTGCAGACATGCCACCTACACAGTCGTAAACAATTTCTTGAAATTTCAGCCCCTTGTGTACAGTTTTTTTCCTATAAACCAGAAATTTCTAGGACAAAGATGGTCTGAACATATCTCTTGGTTTATGCCATTGGTATTTAAATCATTGGTCCCAGCCAATATAATGAATTTGGACAGAAGAGCTGCATCTTGTTGGTTTGCCTCAAGTAGAGTAGACCTACTGAGTCATTTGTTAGATGACGAGTCAGCACATAGGTCAATCCAGTTGATTTACTGGCTGTACTCTAATCTGAATTAAGAATAGGGTTTAGGCTAAAGTGTCCAGTTATGGTTTTCAGTAAACCATGAGGCAGCAAAGCAGAAGCGATGTGTCCTGACTAGAGATGTGAAGGCACATGGAAAAATTAGGGGGGGGGGGGGAACAAATTTTGTCCATGTGTTTCCTGAATCATGCTAAAATAAAATATTCCATAATTGATTTTCTTCTTGTTTCCAATTTTTCCTTAGTTTTTTTCCTGCCCCCCACCCCCCAATTTTTCCCTGTTTTTTTTTTCTCCTGACTGTCAGTAGGTTGGGCTCATTCAAGAAAAAAATGTCCTTGTCGGAACATTGCTATGTATTGGGTTCAGTACACAGTACACAAAGGATAATTTTTAACATTTGGTGAAGCTAGAATTATTTTATTTTAGTTTCATTCTACTTTGTTCCCCCCCCCCCCATATCTAGGTGTTGGGGTAGCTTGAGGTCATTATAGCCAATGTTTCTCTGGCCTTGCTATGTTTTATTAGCTGCTTCCTGGGGAGGAGAAGTTAAGAAAACTTCCATGCTCTTGTTGAACTTCCCTCCCTCCCCTTGTCAGACTGTCCCAAAGCTAGGAAGCCATTCTGGGATTGAGCACAGTAGCATTTTTTAAAGAGGTATTACATTCTTCGTTGCTCATGAAGTGCAGTGCCTCCTGTTTAAGAGCTTTGTGATTAACACTGTGAAATGTGGGAGAGGAAAGGGAGAGAGAGGTGAGGAGGTTGGTTTTAAAAAGAGTGCTAGAGCTAGGTGAATAAATCAGTTCAGAGGACTGGAAATTGTTGCAGGAAGAACAAGGAAAGCAAGAGAATGCAGCAGAGTGATAAATTGTTGAAGAAAAAAGAGGAGAGGGACAGAAAGAGAGCATCCTCGCCCTTAGTCAGTAAGGAACAGTGGAATTCAGCTGTAGAGACTGGCCACAGCAGTCTGAAGAACCACAGCAGTGACTTCCACTCTGGCTTTGGGTTGGAGTGTTTATTTGGTCTTTACTTGTTATTAAATTGCTCACTGAAAATCTTAAAGCCAGGCTTTTTTTTAATATATATACCGCTATTCCAAAGATCATAGTGGTGAACAGCAAGTAAGCTAATTAGCAAGTAAGCTAATTTGCCCCCCAACAGTCTGGGTACTCATTTTAGCGACCTCGGAAGGATGCAAGCCTGAGTCGAGCTTGGGCCCTTTTGCTGGTCTTGAACTCGCAACCTTGTGGTTTTGAGTGAATGGCTGCAGTACAGGCATTTAACCACTGCGCCACCAGGGCTCCAGGCTTGGACAACCTGATAGCAGAACTAGGCAACTTCTTTGCAGAAATTCTGGTGGAAAACACAGATGATTTCTTTTTATGGGTTGATTTATATATGCATGTATAAATGCAAGAACTGTAAACTTATTCTCAACCAAATGTGGGACTTGTCACAGTACTGGGCTAGCTTGCATTTGCTGTCATGTGTTAGAACTGAATTCACTCTAGCACTTGCTGATGTTGTTCAGAGGAGAGCCACCGAGTTTTTAACTCTAGTTAACTGAGTTGCATTACAGCTTGCACTAGATGTTGACAACAGCTTTACAAATTGTAATAAGCAGTTCTTGAAGGGCCAAATCACACACCAACCACTCCCCTCTACTTGTACCTTTATCACTGTAAATCTTTAGGAGCCTAACCTGCTTGTCACCAGTAGAGCAGAGATTTATGTCTTCACTAACAGATTGCAACTAACTAGATCTAGAGATCTAGAACTAACTGGGCTAGAGAGAACAGCTGCATTATCTGGGGTGGCCAAGATAGTTTTGATCAGTTTAGTGAAGAAGAGCTATTTCATGAAACCACTTTGGGATAGTTTCCAATTTTTTGTGATTGTTACGAGTGCTTTTTAAGTCTCTCTTCTCTCTTTCCAGTATACTGGTTGGCAGGAGCTGAAGTTTGTTTCACGGTCTGTGCATCTTTGTTACTTATACCCTTCATTCTGCTTCGAAGCATTCAAGAACAAAGAAAAGTAGAATAAGTGATGAAACATTTTATAAGAAATTCCAAAAATAATGCTTACATACCTGGCATGGAGCAACACATTTTTGTGGAATATCATGTTTTTATGGTCTAGGTTAACCGAGTTATGGTTAACTAAGTCTTTCGACCATACCATCCACAGGAAGGCCTTAGATTTATATATATTTGGGATGCAGAAAGATTTGATGGTAGGAAAATTGTTGTGGATGTTATTTCTGCCACACTATGATGAACAGTCTTAGTAATGCAATCTCAAGTGCTGGTTTTCAACAAGAGTTTTTGTCAGGAATTTGAAAAAAGTATGTAAAGAAAAGAGGTGCTTTTCTATTCAGTGAAACAAAGGTTGCCAACAAATGATGTACTGTGTTTGTGTGTGTGTGTATGCTCCCTCTTCCTTCCCTAACTTGGAACTCTTCAGGTGCATTGCAATCACTGTCTACCAAATATTTCCCTACCATATTAATACTAAGCCCAGGTATATGTGTGTATATATATGTATATTTTGATCAGAAAACCTGCCTCTTGGTTTGGTTTTACCAAGTTGCAGAATATGATAGTTGTTGCCTTAAACTATCTGGGGGGTGGGTGGGTATGTTGCCCTTCAGATATTGGGCTGTACCGCCCATCAACCCTTTCAACATAGGAATGATGGAAGTTGTAGTCTAGCAACATTCAAAGGGCCACACATTTCCCAACCCTGCTTTAAAGCAAATCTGTAAAATCTGCACAGGGGGTGTCCTGCACTTAAGTATGAATGGGCATCGAGCTGCAACAATCCATTGTTTTTAATACTCATTACCTGCCAAGTGAGAGACAATGTGCCGTTAATATCCACAGGTTAAGATAACTGTGAAGTTTGTTCCATTAGCTGTAATTAAATAAAATGTATTTTGCATTCTAGGTTGTATAGGCTAGAATCCTGTTGGTGTCCTACACAGGCATAAATTTCCCTACAGAGGTAGCTCAACATTTTTCTCTCAAGGCTGGAGAAATAGTTGTACATACAGTGTCATGTGCATAGTTCTGCATTGTGTAGGGATACACACAGGTACATGGATGTGGGTGATGTAAATTCACATTGTACATGCAGCTGAACATGTTTGTGCATTTGGTTGTGCAGCATCTCAGTTCGTTAGCAAAGCAGCATCGTTCAGCTTCTACATGACTCCCTGAACATAAAGTTACGCTCCATCTCCTTAGTTTAGGATCATGGCCATAATGTCATGCATTATACATTATAAATTGAGAACCTTCAAGTATAGTGGGATGGGTTGTGGCCTTTTAATACTTCCAACATGTTTTTTGAAGAGAGACTTTTTTATCTCTTAAGTGGGATACACATGACTTTGAATTATTTATCTTCTTTTTTCATCACTAGAGTGAATTTGGTTGCCAGTACGCTAAATGCCCATCCTTTTCAATGGTCAAAAATGGGGAGGGCTTTGGATTCTGTGGATCTACACCTTCCATACCATCCATACCATACCCACATCCCTCCCTGTTTTCTGTAGCTCTGATACCAAAGATGTGAGGGGTGTAGATCTTTCCATGGAACAAGGAATGGGGATCCAATATGGAGTGGTTTCTAACCTTAGTGGAGGATTTCCTGTGTGGCCAGTGGCATTATGTTTATTACTGGCTTACCACTAAGATTTGAACAGCATAGAAAAACTAGGAAATTCTGGGATTTAAAGTGGCTTAATAGTAATTTTCTTCATATTGTTTTGCAAAGTTCCAAAGCATCATATATATATATATATATATATATATATATATATATATATATGAATGAGAGAGAGAGAGCAGAAATCATGGTATCTGTGATAGCAAAAAGTTGTAACACAGTTGATGTCTGGTGGGGTAGAACAAGAAAGCATATAAGTAGAATAATCAGTGAAGTCTGTAAATTTAAACATTTCAATGTAATCTGATTATCATTACTATTTTCTCTGTAATCATTTATTCTTATACTTTTAAAATTTTGATTATATTACCCTTCATAGTATGTTTGTATAATCATAACCATAAAGGAAGCTACTACCTCACCTGTTGCTTAAGAACATATACTAGAATAAATAAGCAGGGATTCAATGGCTTGTGCCTCTCACTGTCATGTTATCTCCTAAGTGTACAAAATATTTGAATAATGATTTGTCTTCAGCGACTGTAGGCAACTTTTAAGTGTGGCCTTAACATATGATGTAATGTAATATGCTATCATAATAGTAAAAGATGAAGAATTGCTGAACAATTATCATCTTATTAGCTAAACTATAATGAGATAACTGGCTAACCCTCCTTGGGAGTTTTCTTCTGTTTCTTTCTTCTTGAGAGATTAAGAATCTAAACACACGTGAGAGTCTGGAGATTACAAGCTAAATTTCTTGACAGTTTCCTTTTCTTGAAAGCAGTCATCAGGGACTCCAACTTGGATCAGAGCTGAGTGAAAAGAGTGCTTAACCTTTGACTCCCTGTGCTACTTCCTCAATACAAATCTACCCCTCTAAAGTTGCTGTTAGCTTCAGAGAGAAAAATATTTATTGTGGGCTCTTTCATAGTGTACAATTTTTGTGCTGTGATTCCACTTTAACATGAAAACGTCCTGTGGAACTTGGGGTTTTCAATTTAGGGAAAGGCCTTTAGAATTCTCAGCTAGAGAACTCAAGTGCCTCAACAAACTACATATCCCAGGATTCCATAGGATGCAGCCATGGCAGTTCAGGTGGACTTATTCATAGAATCGTAGAGTTGGAAGAGACCGCAAGGGCCAGCCAGTCCAATCCCCTGCCATGCAAGAAATCACAATCAAAGCATCCCCGACAGATGGCCATCCAGCCTCAGTTTGAAGGAAGGAGACTCCACTACACTCTGAGGGAGTGTATTCCACTGTTGAACAGCCCTTACTGTCAGGAAGTTCCTCCTAATGTTGAGGTGGAATCTCTTTTCCTGTAGTTTGCATCCATTGTTCCGCGTTCTAGTCTCTGGAGCAGCAGAATTGGATTTAGACTGAGTCATGCTCAATACTGAATAAATTAAATTCTACTGATTTCAGTAGTTCTTTTCTAAACATAGCTACCTCTGGATCCAAATATAATTGTCTTTCTAGACAAACTTTTATAGAATCATAGAATCATAGAATCGTAGAGTTGGAAGAGACCACTAGGGCCATCCAGTCCAACCCCCTGCCATGCAGGAAATCCAAATCAAAGCATCCCTGACAGATGCCTTTTGTTAATTTTAAAATTTCTTTTGATCCAGTAGAGGTTGATACAACAGGTATGATTTTAGCTTGCAAAACTTGGTTCTCTAGATGTGTATTATACTGATTTTTTTCAATATCCAATCATTGTTTATTAATTATCCTTTATATGATGTTTGCCATCCTGCTCTTTTCTCTCAGTGGTTTCTCAAATCTGCAATGTAAATCTGCCTCATTAAAAGTTTTGATATCTATCACTGTCTATTTTCCTTGAACAAAGTGACCTTTGCACTGCGCTCCCCATTCAGAAAGTTTGCATCTCTTTTTACTACTGTCCATTCCTGTGGTAAAAGGAACACCCTTCAAGAGGTTATTCTATATGGATCCATTCTAAATCCTCCTTGACCAATTCCAGAATCCTCACCAGATAGCTTAAATTGTGTGGAGAATGGAGGTCTTAATTTGGGTATTTAGGAATATGTCTTTTTCTAACTGCTGATTTTACACATGAAAGGTGAACCTTTAAAGTTTTAAAACCTTCATAAGCAACTGAACTAAGGGGCAAAACAGACAGTCAAAATAAGCAGGTTTCCAGCCCGCTTCAAAGCAAAGCATTTAGACGACGCACACCTTGAAGCTGGCTGGAAAGTGCACCCAAGCCACGCCACAGGGAGAAAAGCCGGACTAAATAGGAGCTGGATTTTTCCGCTTCTTCCCAGAAAGTGTGTACTTTTGCATGTACATGCAAATGCACTGATGCCAGGGCAGCTCTGAAGGGGCAATCTTTCCAAACCCTAATCCTAATTGTGCATGTAAATGCCCCATCGGAGGAGTGCATTTAAAAGGGATGGAGCTGCCGTACCCAAGCAGGGTGGCAATGCCCAAAAGAGAAACCATGACACCTCTCATGGAGATACATAAAACAGTCAAAGAGGGGGCATGGGGTGAAGGGGGGGGGTAAAGTGGGACATGATTATACCTTGCTGGGCACACCTCTGCTCTGATGCCCTGTCCTAATGGGTCCCAGGGATGGCCATCCAATGAGATGGCAGTCGCCAGTGGTTTGCTTTGTAAAGATGTGCAGGGATGGTGGTGGGGAACAGTAAGGAAAAAAGTGCCCAGTGGCACAGCTTGAAGCCGTGCTGTGTGGTCATGACATGCACACTTCAGCCACCTTGGGATCAGGCAGTGTGGTTGGTGGGGTTTCAATGCGGCTTTGGAAAAGGCAACATCAAGCCACTTTTTCCTGCCCATCTGTTTCGTCCCTACAACATTCTGATGCAAGCTTGACGTTTTGAAGAGGCTGAGGGAAGGCTAGTCTTACAGCCTCTTACCCCAATATTCAAGGTATTCCACAGGCTGTTGCTGGAGATGTCCAATCACTTCACTACTCCTGTGCCCTTTGAACTGTCACACTCTGGAAAACATCTAGCAGGTTGAAGGTGTTTGGAGCAAAGGTACAACTCCCCAATCAACTAGCCATTAGGTTATCTACCTTACCACAAGGGCTCCTGGGCAGTTTCAGTGTCTAATAACATGCTCTGCTGCTGCTGTGGTAGTCAGTAACTAGTGGCAAAGTATCTGTACAAATGAACATGAGGTCTGGTCAATCTGCCAGTCCCTAAATTGGATTTTACAGTATGTCCCAGAGACAAAACACTGGATCATGAAGGACTAATACTTTTGGCACCAAGTGCTATATCTTGTGCTTTTATCCACGTTCTCCATTTTCCAGTAGCAATGGAACTTGCACACAGTCTTACTGAAGTTGCTTCAGTTTATGTTGTTTGACTTTGAGCGCAGTGTAACTTCCTATGATTGTAGACAGATGTGTTCCCCAGCCTCAGGACCCCAAAACAGCTGAGATGACCCTGAAACCACCTTATAGAATCATAGAATCATAGAGTTGCAAGAGACCGCTAAGGGCATCCAGTCCAGCCCCCTGCCATGCAGGAAATCTAAATCAAAGCATCCCTGACATATGGCCATCCAGCCTCTGTTTGAAGACCTCTAAGGAAGAAGACTCTGTCACACGCCGAGAGAGTTTGTTCCACTGTCAAACAGCCCTTACTGTCAGGAAGTTCCTCCTAATGTTGAGGTGGAATCTTTTCCTGCAGCTTGCATCCATTGTTCTGTGTTCTAGTCTCTGGAGCAGCAGAAAACAATCTCGCTCCCTCCTCAACATGACATCCCTTCAAATATTTAAACAGGGCAATCATGAAACCTCTTCACCTCTTCTCCAGGCTAAATATCCCCAGCTCCCTAAATCGTTCCTCATAGGGCATGGTTTCCAGACCCTTCACCATTTTAGTCGCTCTCCTTTGGACACGCTCCAGTTTCTCAATGTTGTTTTTGAATTGTGGTGCCCAGAACTGGACACAATATTCCAGGTGGGGCCTGACCAGAGCAGAATAGAGTGGCACTATTATGTCCCTTGATCTAGAAACTATACTTCTATTGATGTAGCCTAGAATCACATTGGCCTTGTTAGCTGCCGCATCGCACTGTTGACTCATATTCAACTTGAGGTCTACTTGGACTCCTAGATCCCTTTCACCTGTAGTTTCATTCAGCCAGGTGTCACCCAGCCTATATGTCTGCATTTAATTTTTCCATCCTATGTGCAGTACCTTACATTTCTCCATGTTGAATTTCATTTTGTTAGCTTTGACCCAGCTTTCTAGTATATTCAGGTCATCTTGAATTTTGATCCTGTCCACTGGGGTATTAGCTTCTTCTCCTAATTTGGTGTCATCTGCAAATTTGATAAGTATGCCCCCAATTTTGTCCTCCAAGTCATTGATAAAGATGTTGAATAGCACTGGGCCCAGGACAGAGCCCTGTGGGACCCCACTGGTCACTTCTCTCCAGGATGAAAAGGAGCCATTGTTGAGCACCCTTTGGGTTCGGCCGGTCAACCAATTACAAATCCATGTAACAGTTGCCTTGTCTAGCCCACATTTTACAAGCTTGTTTGCAAGAATGTCATGGGGAACTTTGTCAAAGGCCTTAGTGAAATCAAGATATACTATATCCACAGCATTCCCTTCATCTAACAAGCTGGTAATTTTATCAAAGAAACAGATAAGGTTTGTCTGGCATGACTTGTTTCTCTGAAACCCATGTTGACTTTTTGTGATTATGGCATTGCTTTCTAGATGTTCACAAACTCTCTGTTTAATGATCAGCTCTAGAATCTTTCCTAGTACTGATGTCAGACTAACTGGACGATAATTGTTTGAATCCTCTTTTTTCCCCCTTTTTGAAGATTGTGACAACGTTTGCCCTGCTGGTACTTCTCCTGTTCTCCATGAGTTCTCAAAGATTACAGCGTGCCCGAGCCATACGCGGCCTTGAGCATACGCGCTCAAGCCGCGGGGCGCGCACGGGGCGGAAGGGGCGGCGCGTCCCATTCAATTGAATGGGCGCACGAGCCCGTTGTGCCCTGCGTGTGCCTGCGCCACCGCGCCGCTGCGCACGAGCCCCATTGTTTCCAATGGGGCTCGAGCATAGGCGGAATTCACCTTACGCGGAGGGATCCGGAACGGATCCCCTGCGTAAGGCAAGGATGGACTGTATTGCCAATTGCTCCGATATTACATTTGCCAGTTCTTTTAATACTCTTGGATGTAGTTCATCTGGTCCTGGAGACTTATATTTGTTTAGGTTAAACAGGTATTCCTGTACTATCTCTTTGCTTATTCTGTGCTGAAATTCCCCTATTCTGTCCTCTGCTCCTTTATCCTCAGGTTGAGCACCCTTTTCCTTCTCTGAGAAGACTGAAGCTAAAAAGGTGTTGAGTAATTCTGCCTTTTCGCTGTCTTCTGTTAGCATTTTGCCACCTCCACGTAGTGGCCCTACCATTTCCTCCTTCTTCCTTTTGCTGCAGACATAACCAAAAAAAAAAAAAAAAAAAAGGCCCTTAACCTCTCTAGCAAGCCTGAGTTCATTCTGTGCTTTAGCTTTTCTGACTTTATCCCTACACTTGCTCACTATTTGTTTGAATTCCTCTCTAGTGATTTCCCCATTGTTTCATTTCTTATACATGTCCCATTTAAAATTCAGCTCAGTTGAAAGTAATCAATCCTGGCTTCTTGAAACATCTCCCATGTTTCTTCCTCATTGGAACTGTTTGAAATTGTGCCTTCAGTATCTCCCTTTTAAGAAACTCCCAGCCGTCTTGAACTCCTTTCTCTTTTAATATTTCTGACCATGGGATCACCTCCAGTATTTAAGTTTACTAAAATCAGCTTTCCTAAAGTCTAGAATGCACGTCTGACTATGCCTGGCTTCTCCTTTCCACTGTAAAACAAACTCCAGGAGTGCATGATCACTCCCACCTAAGGATCCCATCACTTGCACACCATTGACTAGGTCATCCTTGTTGGTTAGGGTCAGATCCAAAATAGCTGATCCCCTTGTTGCCTCTTCCACCTTTTGGACAATGAAATTGTCTCCAAGGCAAGTAAGGAATTTGCTAGACCTTGAGGATTTTGCTGAGTTTGACTTCCATCAAATATCAAGATAGTTGAAGTCACCCATCACTACTACATATCTCCTTTCTTAGTGTGTGGTCATCTGTTCTAGAAAGGCATCATCCAATTTCTCAGTCTGACTTGGGGGGGGGGGTCTGTAGTCGATTCCCACAATAACATCCTTATTGTTTCCCTCCCCTTTAATTTTTATCCAGATGCTCTCCACCTGGCTTCCAGTATTGATGTCCTGGATCTCTTCACTGGTGTAAATGTCCCTGATATATAAGACTATTCCTCCTCCTTTCCTGTTTGGCCTGTTTATCTTGAAAAGGTTATACCCCTCTATTCCTACATCACAATAATGAGACTCATCCCACCAGGTTTCAGTGATGCCTATTACAGTCGGCCCTCCTTACCACCGCTGTACAAGGGCCGGATGCAGCCTGGAGGTCTCTTAGCCTCCAGGAGCAGCACCCGGCCATTTTGCGGAGGCCGAGGCCGCAAGAACGAAGTTTGGCCTCGTCCTCCTCACTGCCGCCACCGCCGCAAAATGTCCGGGTGCTGCTCCTGGAGGCCAAGAGACCTCCAGGCTGCATCTGGGACTTGTACAGCGGCGGCAGCAGCGGCAAGGAGGAGGAGGTCTTGAGTCTCCTCCCTAGTCATGCTGGTAGCCTCCACTGCAGGCTGACACACCCAACATGACAATTCCTGGGTGCCTTCATCAAATGCTCCCCATAGTCGTAAAGACTCCACACTTTTACACTTAAAAGCTCATTCTCCAGGCATGAATGTTGTCCAGTGTGACTTAGCGTACAGGCCTTGAGAGGTTTATATGATGCAGGGCAATATGAGAGAGCACAGTAGGCTTCATACTACAGGATGGCATCACTAGCAGCCCAAATAGAGCAACAGCAACTGACCTTCCCACTTTCATATAACTGGCAACATCTCTCAGTGACTCCAGATTGTTATACGTTGGCTGTGTAACTATCGTTTGTACAAGCGTACTGAACATTTGGTTAAGAAATTTAAAAGAAGCTTTCAGAGATCAACACTATTTGAGCTGAGAAATAACACAGAAAAACATCTCCTTTAAAGAATTTTATTTTTGAATAAGACTGAATTAAACAGCAAAAGAAGGAAAAAATACAGGACTCTTCCCTACCCCTCCCACATTCCATCCTGCCCACTGCAGTGAGTTACTGCACCATAAACAAGTAAATGTCATGTTGTACTAGAAAGAATGGAAAACTATAAAATTCGAACTTAGAAATCATTGCATAAAATTCCTTACATTGTATAATAGAAGCACTAAGCAATGGCTTTTGTAATAGTTTCAATCCTGGCAATGAGACATAATGAAGCTTTTTAGTGTTCACAGGACACACAGTTAAGAATCAAGCTTATAGCCATTAGTGCCATGCAATCCACATTAAACATTATTGTTCAGATTTCTCTCTCTTTTTTTGCAGTGACCAGTGCCTACTGTTTGTCAATTTTGTCACAGTAATCTTATAGAAACATTACTGCCATTAACTCACATATTCCATTAACGCTTCTGCACTGACATCCCAGAAGTAAAAAATATTTACTATTTTAAACTCCCCCGGTATCTTATCTGGAACCTATGTAAGCATTGTTTACAATAAAGTTAACCCAATTCAGTCTAGTTTTCTGTGCTTTCTTAAAGCACAAATTGTAAAGGCATTCAACACGATCTTACCAAATTTTGATAATACAACAAAACCATGAACTTAAGTAGTGCATTATTCATTACTAAGTTCACGTTAATTCATAGAAATCAGTATCTTAGTTCCCCTGACCTCCAATAATATATGAATATTTGCTTTTTTACAAGTAGGAATTAACCAACTTTAGTTTTTAAAGTAAACCAAATTAAAGTAAACGTGATTCTAAAATAATCCACAGGCACAACACAGTTTAGTCTCTGCACTGTATTTTTAAATGTGTGAATTCAGAGAAGCAGAAGAAAACAGCAAGCTTTGTTAAGTCGCAGCTATGTCACTTGCTGCCAGGACATGAAAAACCTTCCTGGGTTTCTCAGAAAGGAGCTACATGGTTTTACTTAGGAAACAAATGCTCAGACTGTACTAGCAATAGCTGTCACACTCATAAGTGGTATGATATAGTAGAAGAACTGACTGAGGAAGTTATCACATTTAAACAAAATGGTCAGTATACTAGTGTCCTGTTACCCAGGCGTGTTTTGTTCCAAATCTTGTGACGTTGAATACACTCTTTTGCTACCAAAAACCCCCAAACAAACAAAAAACACCTACGTAGTAAAATAGCTGTTTTTTTCTGTAAAAGGTTACACTAGAAAACAGGCAGAGGGGTTAGCAGGAAACACAAAAAGTTACCTCATTCTTCTTATACATAGGTTTAAATTTCAGTTATGCTACAATACAGAATAAGAAGGGAGGAAAACAGCTCTCTGTAAAGCCTCAGCCTAACGTTATTTTTAATAACACAGTGCAGAAGCAGATGCTAATTTCAATAATATAACCTCTCAAAATATAAATGCAGCGATCTCTATGCTGGTAGCAGTTGAAACCTTTTAAAGCAACAGTACGCTCAAGGACAATGTTACACATTTTAGAGTGAGCAGATAGCAATACCACATAGGACTTTGTGAAAAATGTGTTCCTCATACATAAAGCAGAATGAGCTTTCAAAGTTACACACACTGGCCCACTATCTTCCATGGAAGCATTTCTATGGAACTGATTTACATCAGGGTTGGGAAACCTGTGGCCTTCCACATATTCAACTCCAGTTCCTATCTGCAAGTAGTCAATTGTGAGGAAAAAGAGAAGCAGTTCACCAACTTCTGAAAGGTCCTAAGTTCTCCAATCCTGACTTACATGTTGAGTGAGCTACTGTTGCATACACAAAGGTAGCACCTTCTTATTAATGTTCTGTTATAATCTTAACTGATCAAGCCATATTTTGAGGGCATTGCTTGTTCTGCTCTGTACATAAAAACAAAAAGAAAACTATGATCACTTAGTAATATCAGATAAATTCTACTGGTTAATAAACTTCAATTCTAAAACACAACAATTTTTGGAGGTCTTTAAGAGTCAGTCTTCTTTTTGTTTTTCTTCAGAAAGGAAGGTGTACGGAACTTCTTCTTCTTCTTGGATGGAGACTTCCCAGGAGACTCATCACCGCCTGCTTCGACTGCGGCCCCCTCCTCAGCTGGTGGGATCATTGTCTCTTCACCAGGTTGAGGCTGGGGCTCTTGGTTTTCAAGAGGATACTCAGTCTGACTTTGGGTGAGATCTTTGTCACATTTATCTTCTTCTTCTTTCCCAAAAGTTGGAATGCCAAGGGCTTCTGAAGTCTCATCAGGGGTGAGGTCTGGGAGGCTTTGCTTGAAAGTTGCAGCATCACTGTCATAATTGCAAGGCTGATTATGCTGCCTTTCTAATGAAGCAAGCAAGAAGAAATATATATTAATATATGTTGATTGTTGGAATGGACTCCTAGCAGAAATCAGCTTTGTCTGGGAGGAGGACATGCAGAGCTAGAGATCTGAATTATGTAACTGGTCTTTGGGCAGAAAGCTCAGGTGGGTTACAGACCACCCGTTTGGGGCGGGCTGCACCCGCCCCTTTCCCCGGTGTATCAGGGCCTCAGCTGCCAGACTGGCAGCCTCCAAGGCCCCAATCCGCTGCTTTCCGGGCTGCGGGGAAGCGGCAAAAGGCTGCTTCCCTGTGGCCTGGAAAGGGGTGTCCTTGGGGCTTCAAGCCCCGTGGTGGCAGGGAGGAGGAGAAAGGGGCCTCCTTTGGTCCTCTGGGTGCAGCCGTCTGAAGGCTGCGCCCAGCGGACCAAACCAGGAAGGAGCTCCGAAATGGAGCTCCTTCCTGCTCTGTGTTAAGGGCGAACTCACTAAGCGCCCTGGTGCGGAGCGAGGACATCACGTCCGCGCCGCCCCTTATAGAAGTGGTGCGGTCGTGACGTATCGATGGTGGCGGCCGTGTGGAACGGCCGCCGCCATTTTGTGCGCGACGAGTGTGCGCTAGGGTTAGGGGGTGCGGAAGCATCGCCCCTTCCTAACCCTAGTACACGCTCGTCGCATACTTTAAGGCCCGTCTGTAATGGGCCTCAAGTACCCTTTGAAGCCTGTCTCTCCTCCACTGATTTTTAAACAAAATTAGTTGTTCAGCTCTATACCAAAAAATATATCAAAAATACAAAAATAAAAATCTATACCAAAAATAGACACTATGTCAAAATTGAAATGATTGTGTATTAAAAATTACATTTATTGATAAAATTTTAACTGCAGTCCACTAAAAGCGCATATAAAGATGTATTGCCTTCATTAGATATAATGCAAATCTGAAGTTATTCTAAGTATGCTTTACTTAGTTTATACAAACGGAACATGTCATCCTCCTGCATTTTGTCAAAACTATTTATTGGCCTCATTATACAGAGTGGCACTGATGATTTAATGATGTTTTATGTTAATAATGATTTCCACTTAGAAAAACTACTGTGTTAGGCAATTAATTTTTTTACAAAGAGAGAAGAGTGGCTCACACCATGCACTCACTGTGGAAACTAAAACCAATCCTTTGCAAATAAACTGTTTTTTATGTGAAATGCAGCAATTTTAACTGTTGCTGCCTCAGACGTTACATCTTATCTGCTCTGTGATTTCTTCAAAGGGATGGTACTTCCATTCTTGTTAAGAAGGATGCAGAGCTTAAGATGCAAATGTCAGATAAGAATGTTATTGGGAAAGGGTTAACATGTTATATTATATTAACCATTAATAAGGTAGCCATTTAATTTTCTAACATTTCTGGCAAATCGTTAGCATAGAAGTTGAAAAAGGAAAAGGAGAAGTGAATTTTTTTTCAAGTATTAAAGAAGGTGACCGGATATATCATTGGAAAAGCGGTATATAAATAAAGTTGTTGTTGTTGTTGTTGTTATTATATTCCAGTCAAAAATACATGAAAGATTGTCTATATAGATATTTTGCAAAACTATACAAAGAAGAATGTGTCTCCCAGGAGAAGATACAGGAATTTCTGGACAGACAAAATATTGCAAAGATTAATGAAGAACAAAGAACCAAACTCAATAAACCAATAACGACCATTGAGGTACTAGAGGCAATTAGTAAAACCAAAACATCTAAAGCGTCAGGGTCGGATGGCCTAAGCGCGATATATTATAAAAGTTTACAAAAAGAACTAATCAAACCTCTAGTAGAAATTATGAACAGAGTCTCACAAAGGAGAATGCCTGACTCTTGGAAGACAGCAGATATTGTATTGATTCCAAAAGAGAATGAGGTGCTGGAGGTGAAAAATTTTAGACCAATCTCCCTCCTTAACAACGACCATAAAATCTTTGCGATTGTTTTGGGAGAAAGATTTTTTAAAATCCTGCAAAATCTTATAAATGAAGATCAATCAGGTTTCCTGCCAAAAAGACATCTTAGAAATAATACAAGGAACTTACTAGATATTATAGAATTCTATGATAAGAAAATAGATTTTAAAAAGCGGCTATAATTTTCTTAGATGCTGAAAAGGTGTTCGATAAAGTAAATTGGAACTTTATGTCAGAAACCTTGAGAAAAATGTCCGTAGGAGACAATTTCATAAATTGGATAGATTCAATTTATAGAAAACAAACAGCGAGACTAATTATTAATGGAGAAAAAATGAAGGACTTGTCAGTAACGAGAGGAACTCGACAGGGGTGTCCACGCTCACCCTTACTATTCATCGCAACTCTAGAAATTTTAAGTACTAACATCAGAGAGGACAAGGCGATTAAGGGCTTGAAAATCAAACAAGAGTACAAACTTAAATTATATGCAGACGATGTGGCAATTTAGCTGATCCATTAGAAAGTTTGGATCAACAGGGAAAAATCAAAAATCCTACCAATGAATCTACCCGCCCCCCTCAAAAAAAAAGATTGCAGAGTTTGCAAGACATAATTGGTTTCAAGGTAGAAAAGAAGATTAAATATTTGGGGATCAAATTTACATCTAAAAACTGAGAACTTTTTTAAAATAATTATAACAAAGTATGGGGTTATATCAAACAAGATCTCAACCGATGGGGCAAAAATAATCTTCTGGGTAGGATTGCAGTAGTTAGAATGAATGTAGTGCCTAAATTATTATTTTTCAGACTATACTCATTCTGATTAATGATAAACCATTTTTAGTTTGGCAGAAGGATTTACAAAAATTTATCTGGGCAGGGAAAAAACCTAGAATTAGATTAAAATCCTTAAGAGACAATACAGAGAGGGGAGGTTTACCATCTTTAAAAATTTACTTTCATGCAGCTTGTTTACAATGGCTCATAGAGTGGATCTCCTTAAAAAATAGAAGAGTCTTACAGTTAGAGAGTGGACAATTGTTTTGGTTGGCATGCATATATGTTTTACAATAAAGTAAATGCCAACAAAGATTTTCTGAATCATTATGTGAGAAGAATCTTTTTTAGAATTTGGCAGAAATAAAAACATTATATAAATAGGAAGATCCCACTATGGGTCTCTACTAACGAGGCTTTCTACCCAAGGGAAGAGATAGTGAAAGGAAGATGGGTCACATATAAAGAAATACTAACAGACAATGAACAGGGAGATCTTGTTATGAAATCCCCTGAACAATGGAAAGAACAAGGACTTAGATACCAATGGTATATCTATAGACAACTTTCTGAAAAATTAAGAATAGATAAGAGGTTAGAAGGTTTAGCCGGTCCAGAACCAGAACCAGATTTGGAAAAGATATTACTGGGAAATGAGGACAGGATTATTGCTAAATTATATAAAGAACTACTTAAACTGGATACTGAGTCAGAGACAATTAAAGAGTGTATGATAAAGTGGGCGAAAGATTGTGGAGAAAACATCCTATTAGAGGAATGGGAGGAAAATTGGCAGAAAAGACTCAAACACACGCTTTCCACAGACTTGAAAGAACAATACCTTAATATGCAATTCGTAGTACCTGACACCCAGCATGTTAGCTCACATGTATAACACAAATGATAGATGTTGGAAGTGTGGAAAGGAGAAGGGTACTATGATACATATGTGGTGGAGTTGCTCTAAGGCTAAACAATTCTGCTACAACGAACTTATCAAAAATTTTCAAATAGTGACTGCTATGGATTTTGGAAGCCATTTTAATCTGTCTGGATGTATTTGAACATCTTTTATGTTATATGTATGTTTGTGCTGTTTGTGTTTTTCCTTGTGTATATCTTCTTTTTGAATACAATAAAGAAAATAAAAAAAAAATTTCTAACATTTCTCTTGAATAGTGGATATTTTAAACAAATAAGTTAATTTTAAATTGTCATGTACGTGACATAGGGCTGAAGCAGACAGTCCAGAAGGAGCAGCCTCTGGCTACTCTAGTCCCTATTTGGCTGGGACTTTGGTGACCACATGACCCACTCCTGAAACAGGAAGCCAGCAGGAGCAGATTAAATCCACTCCTAAAAGGGCCATCTTTTGCCATCTTAATGTGGCCTCAGGCCACATGCATCATCTAAATGCCATGCCCCCATAGCGAAAGGACGCCACTTTATTTGGCACATCTGTTTTGGGCCCTTAAAGCCCTAACAGAATAAAGGTTAAAAGTTCTATGAATTACTCCCCTCACTCCTGCCTACCCCCCACCTTGAGTTCTGGAGGAGAAAAAAAGAATTGCATAAATTTTTGAAAACCGCATTTCCCACCTACTGTACCAACACATCAGTCTTCTCTTATTTCCTTGAGCTCTCTCCTTTAAAATCTAATTTCCTTATTCTACCCACTTTCTTTCTTTCTTTATTCCCACGTGGATGCTGGTAAACATCTCAGGGTTAAGAGCTTCAAATTTCAATTTCTTAGGACAAATGAAGTGCTACTATGCAGTGTCCTGGGTGGAACACATAAGGGATATCTGGATGAGAAAACATCTCTTCAAAGCCACTCTTGCTACCTGCAATCTGAACTTGGTTAGTTCCCCAAAACAGAGAGACTAAAAAGAGATCAGCCTGTTGCTCTGGAACTGGAGAAC
The DNA here is from genome assembly GCF_019175285.1 of Sceloporus undulatus. Classification (NCBI taxonomy): domain Eukaryota; kingdom Metazoa; phylum Chordata; class Lepidosauria; order Squamata; family Phrynosomatidae; genus Sceloporus; species Sceloporus undulatus. Next base: position 99,119,742 of record NC_056526.1, read on the forward strand.
GCAAAATTTGTTGGCATAATAACTTAATTCTGCAGAAATATTAAGGCTTAAAACACTAGCAATTAATGTTAACACTGAATTAAGTAGGTTGCTTTCTTTCATGGACAGAACATTTCTAACTCAATTCATAATGTAACTGATTTGAACAAATTAGTTCTTATTACTGATTCCAAGTTATGCAGAACTGTTCCTCAAAGTTTCTTCAAATATTACAAAGAGACAGCAAAAGCAGAGATGTGAGATCTTCCTGCTTCTGCTTTCCATTCAGTACAGCTGCTAAGTTCAAAGATGCTACAATTTTTTCCTAAACAGAAGCCTGGAGTACACAGATCTAAGCACAGGCTGGCTCTTCAACTGAGGCACTGTAGTGGAAGGAGAGGAAACACGGTTGCATAGAAGATTCACATTTCTGTTGTCCCTAGTTTTTCAGAATACAAAAAATACCTCTCACACTGGGAAAAGATACCCTTATTTCAGATATTTGTTAAAGTTCCACAATGGAGGAGGAAAACCAAAATAAATAAATAAATAAATAAATATTTAAAAAAAGGTCCATGCCAGTAAAGTATCACATTATATTTTTGTTGCTTGGTACAAAGCAATTCTTGGGGGGAAAGGCTGAAATAATATGCCAATATATCTAGCTCTATTTAAATCTCACAGGGAAGGGTAAGAATACACATTTGAAGAGCATCTCAGGCATTAAAAAAAGGCAACAAACCACAGGAGAGGGTTTAGTCAAGTCTAACCCCCCTCTCTCTGGTGCTGTTTATTATTTGAGGGTCTGTAATACTCACTCCTTCACCCAAACATGTTACAAAAAGAAGGACTTGACACTGGAAATATGCAAACGACAAGAAAAGTTGCAACAGTATAGATATCATTTTATTTCTGAGGTTTCATAGTTTTAATGTAAACACAATTGTAGGTTTTGATTAAATTGGTGTCCCTGGGCAGTGAGTTTCGGCCACTAATGCTGCACTGAACGCTTAGTACAGTACATTGTAATTTGAGTTGGGTTTCTCCTCCCATACACACTTATCATCTTAGCTTTTTATCTTATAATTAATAATTCCATATCTGGTGCATCAGAAGCTCAACATTTGAAAAAATTGTTAGGTCAGAGATAATCACTTCAAACTTAGCAAACCAAAATGTTAGACTTTTAAACTGGGTTAAAATAATTTACAAGCAGAGTCAAAGGATAAAGCCATTTGGGAAGTTATAAGCTGCAATTAGTTTTGTTCAAAATAATTCACAATGTCCTTTAAACGTTAAACTACTTTTCTGGGTTTTGCTGCCTCAGTAGTTAATACAAAAATAAAGCATTATATTTTCTAATATTTGTGGACAGCATTTTATGTGACACATTTTTTTTCCATCATCAGAAATTTAAACAGATCTTGCAAAATAAATGCTACAGAGAAATAAATCTCCCAAGTACACTGGCCTCGATAAAAATGGCACTATTAAGCCCCTCTTCTTATGTGGCTGTCATCAGTTTCACTATAGGGAAGGACATGAAATCTTTCCTTCCAGATGTCTATTTATTCAATGTGAAGACAAAGCCATGAATATAAGGGAGGGACCATGAATATAAGGGAGGGACCTTAGAATATCACTTTGGGGTTCTTCTGACCACCACAGGCTACATGCATCAAACTGCTTTCATGGGCTTGTTCCTTTTTTAAAAACCAAAGATCCACTCATACTGCTGCAATACTATCCCCACTACTCTCCCTCAGAGAGACATCTAAATTTCATTCTATGTTGGGAGTGTGTCTAAAGGCTGGCAGGCCTCTTTATCCATCAAATTCAAGAGCTCTTTTTCACTGCCATACCTCCCCCAAACCCCACAAAATACCTCTTTTTGCCAATCTCTTGGTGGTCAGAGTTTGGATCTGTAGCCAAGGTGGGAGGGAAATGTGGTATCAGATCTTCCCGTCTGAGGCTTATTGCTGAGGACCTCAGAAGGGGAGATCTATTCCTTCCTATGAACACTGGGAGATATTTCCTAGTAATATAGACACATATTCTTAAAGTACATACTATAGTTTTAATTGTTATTTTGATCTGTTCTTCTAAAGCAACTGAAATAGTTAAGTATACTCAAGACTGTGTAAATGCCCGACAAAAGGGGAAAACATCACAAAAGATGCAAGAGAATGAAGGAAGCACAGACAAGTCAGGGAAAGCAGCAGGAACAGGAATGGGATGATACTTACTATGGCAACAGGTACTCTTTAGCATATCCACCTCCTGTTTGTAACGCAGCCACAAGAAGAAAAAAGCACAAGTAGAGAAACTATGCATCCATCACAGCCATTATGTTATATTAAAAAGAATGGGCAGTACCATTCTTATAGAATACAGCATGAGGTGGTATGAACAGACAACTTTGTAACGGACAAGTGATAAATCTCAGGGTAAAAAGAAAACACAGAACACATCTTAGATTACACCTGTTCATATGCTTATTTATACCAGTTCATTGATATGTGATTAAAAGATGTCTCTGGCCTTGCTCTCATTAAGCAGAGAACTTAGGAGAAACAAATCTTAATCTAAATTAAAACAGAAAGAGAAAACCAAAGGTGTAATCCAGTTACAATAATGCTTAAGAAATGTGCAATCACCAAGCAGAATTCATGAAATTTCTGCCACTTGGAAAAACATTTTCCCCTAATAATTTAAAGAAATGAGCTTTGTGAAGTCCTGCCTCTCTAGGAACCCAACTGTCCTTCGTAGGGTGGAGTAAGAAACCCTGTTCGTATCAAGATCAGTGAGTCTGGAAGTGCTGTGAGGTTTGACTGTGTATGGGTAAATACAATCAAATTTCAGAACAACTGCCAAAATATGATTCTGAATAACTCAATATAATGTCATGTAATCATAAAGATGACCTTCCTCAGACTGGCTACCTGGGCATAATAACAGCAGATACATTTTAGATAAGATCACAAAGTAATGCATACTGGGACCAAAAGATAAAATAAAAATGTAATGTCAACAATATCCTGATGTCTTTGACTGGCAGTCAATCATTACTTCTTAGTACCCAGTTGTGAGGTTCAAACCTTACACAACAAACATTTCTGCCAATAGAAGACTAAAGTAATGGGGGAAAGGTGTATGTTGGGGAAGGGAGTTATCAGAATGTCTCTGGTTGTTATGGTAGTTCAATAATGTTGCTGTCTAAATCAGCCTTTCTCACCTTTTTTACCCTGGATAAAACTTTGAAATAATGCTCAGGTCTCAGAGTATTCAAGCATAAAAATATATATCTACAGCTGCAAAGAATAATGTTGCTTATTCAATCACTATCTTTTGCAGAACCAGGTAATCCTGTTCTTTAGAAATGTATAGCAGGGGCATAGAACAGGGGCTCCTCTAGATGTTAAACTTCATTCTCCTGCCAACCTAAGCCAACATGGCCAGTAAGAAGAGGCTGATTATCTGTAACTGTGGTTCTTCATGTAATCTTCTGTGAACTTACACATACAGGGTCACTTTCCGCCTGCATGGAGATTCCCCAGAAACTTGAGAGCTGTGTTTTGGTGATAACCCTGCCATCTCAGCAGCACATATACAGCCTGTGTATTCTTGCCAATTCCCAGCTCCAAGTCCACTGGAGGGGGAAGCCTTGATAGGAATGGCATGAGAGCAGGGAAGAGGGTGGGGTTGTATGAGTTTACAGATGATCACTCAAAGAACCAGTTGCAGGTAAACAACCTGCTCTTCTTCATGGTCTCTGTGACTCACATATATTTGAGAGTACAAAGCTTACTATGGATGGTGAGAGTCATGCCAGGACTGAAGACAGGACTGTCTTTCCAAAGGCTAGATCAGATTAGGAACAGGCATCCAATCTGTAATGGCACCCAAGGGTAGATAGCTGCAACATGTTGCTGCTCAGCAGAGCTCTGAGGAATGCTGATAAATCAAAGTAAAGTGTGTGTTAACCTCCTAAGGAAAACACTTACCGACTGTTGTTGCCTAAATACAAAATACATGGGGGAATGGTAGAACCAAAGTTGAAGCGAACATATTTGTTTGGATCAAAGCGTCTATAAATTTTTTTCTGATGCTGAAACCAGGGTGGTCACTGGTATGGCCTGATTAGATAGCCAATCTGGGATAAACAACTGGTCGATGGCTGGTGGGAGGATAGGAGCAGACAGCAACAGAGGCTATGTGCAGCAGCTTGTTGTGCATTGTGCTAAAACAAGAAGCCCTATTTCTAGCCTGCCAAGTAAAATTCTAGTAGTATGGACATGGTGGCTCAGCGGTTAAGGAGCTGAATCTGATAACTGCAAAATCACATACTGTAGTGTGAGCTCCTGTCACTAGTCCCCAGCTTCTGCCAACTTATCAGTTTGAAAACATGTAAAATTGCAAGTAGATAAATAGATACCACTTTGGTGGGAAGGGAACAGTGTTGTGTTTAGTCAGGCTAGCCACATGACCATAGAAGTCGTCTTCAGCAACACTGGCTCTTTGGCTTAGTAACGGAGATGAGCACCACCCCCTACAGTCAGACACGACTTAGGAGAGCCCTAAGGGTTTCCTGTCAAAGGAGAAACCTTTACCTTTTTATCTTTCGTATGGGCATAAGTCTGTCATATGTTCCTTGCCTAAGCAGAGGAAGCACTGAGCGTGGCCATTCATATGTGGGATCCTCACCCCACAATCTAAGTACTTCATAAAACCAAAGAAGCACAGGAGGTAAAATGGAAACAAGAGAAGATGGAACAAAAGCCAAAGAATGAAGAACAATCAACAAAACTCTAGATGAAGTTTCCATGCAACCTTACTGCAACAGTTGAGGAAAACGAACCGGGAATGAGTGAGAGTGCACAGAATATATCTGTGCTGCTGAGCGAGCAGGGTTACTGCCAAACTCTGGAAGTTTCCAGGATTTCTATGCAGGCACAGAGTTGACCCCATATGTGTGAATCACAGAGACTAAGAAGAAGAATTTGGGATGACAGCAGTTGTAGTTTAGCAACTATCTATCATAATTTGGACAACTGAGATACCTCCTCTGGTACATCTTTATTGTGGCTTTGTTAATTAGGTCATTCAGCTGGCTTCTCACATGACCTCTTCTCCCTCTCCATTTAGTTAATACACATAATAAAGTATGATTCTGTGTTTGCTTATTCAGGAGAAAGTCCCAGAGTTTAGTGGCACTTGCACCAATAAAACTGGAAGAAGGCTATGAAGGTATTTTATCCCACCAGCAACTTTACAGATAATATCTGTTGTCATGTATGGGAAAAGACTAGAAACATACACCAAAAAGAAAGCTCTGCAACAAGAATGAAGTGTACTTTGAGCTAGATTTCTCACCAATGATCTGCAACTGATCACTCTGTCCAAAATTATGACTGTAGTGAGCAGAAAGAATTCCACTCTCACTTACAAAGACCAGCACTGTGTATAGTCCATTGTATCAAAGGCTTAAAATACAAATCCACTCATTCTGCAGTAACAAACTCCTTAATCAATTAGGAAACCAAAAACTGGGCAGCTCTTCATTTGCTCATTTTGCTTCTTTCTGTCATGTAGATTTGGTTCAGAGAGGCAGCAGCTCAGGATGGCCTGTGTCAGTATAGAAGGGACTGGACTGGCAGGACATAAAGCATTAAACAAATCTCCTCAGAGATTCGGCAAGCAATTCTTCCAGCATTTGTTTGCCTCCTTTTGCTCGGTTGATTTCCTAAAAGTGAAACATCCCAGCTTCTAGGCTGTACTTTGGGCCTTCCCTTGAGAGCTTTATTTTTCATGCAGAAAAACATGCAGAGTGCTACCAGAGGTTAGCACAGTAGAACTTGCAGAAAAGAAGGGATAGGTTGGAGAAAAAAGGGGAACAACCAATCCCCAAACAGGTGAGGCAGAACAAAGTAGTATGTATACAAAAGGAAAGGCTGTGGCCTTCAACTGCTTTTACCTTTGCACCAGACTGAAGGAAAAAAACTCAAACACAGGCCAAAATCCTGTCAGGGAGTTATAGAGCTACATATTGTGGTATTCACAATCCCTATTTAGCCCTAGTTTAGCCCTGTGAAAGTTCCTCAGCCTCCACTTATCAGGAAGCAACCACTGCGATCAACAAGGATCCATTCTCCTGTTGCCTTGTAAGCACCTGACTGATGTTCTCACGCTTGCACAAGTGATCTCTGGCACTAGGGGGAATTATATCAGGGACCCCACTTCTGCCAGTGGCAACAGATCACTCATGGGAAGGGGTGAGAAAGTCAGTCAGATGCTTCCTGAGCAACAGGAACAGATCCTCAGTGGCTGCTTGCTCATAAGTGGGCATGAGGAGGTTGGGCTGGAATTCACTGCATGACTCCATAAGTATGATTGTTACGGATTCATAACTGTCCAAAAGTATTCTGACCAAACACATTTTCTCTGCCAATAGATTTGTCTCTACTGTGGTTTCCCTTTGTCAAGTTAGATTTTCACAGAAGGCAAAGCTTTCTTGGGGCTGTCCATGTTGGGAGAGATAAAGTACTTTCCACAGATAGGAGGGACTGTCACCATGGGTGACTAGGCAGTGGATTTATGGAATCATTCTGATATGGTTTTTACTGGGATTTCCCAAGAAGACATCTTGCAGTTATAGTAAAAAGTTCAAATGAACTCATTTCAGTGCTTTTCAATCATGAAGAAAGGCAATCAGGTTGCTATTATAGTTTGATTATATTTGGAAGAGTGTATATTAAGCTCAAAAAAGAAAAAGAATAGTAACAAGGTTGGAATGGGTAACAAATGATCTGAAATGATCGAAGTGTAATCATTTTGATTACAAAGACTGTAAGAGTGTTCCCTAAGAAAAAAGGATACAACACTGGGGACTTTTTGGTATTGAAAATTAAAGGGTAAAGACAATGGAGGCTGACAAACTTTTACTGGAGAGGGAAAAAAATCCTTTCATGGTACAAGAACAAATAATAACCATTTAAAATTATAGGTAAGTTAAGCATCACAGATAAATCAAAATGTAACACTTCCCTTCAGTTTAAGCAATTTTCTAAAAGGATTAATGGAAGTTAGCTACTGAAAAGCTATGCAAGTTAAACAGATGCTCCAAATACACAAATGTCAATTACCAGGTGCCTTGGAAAAACAGGAAAAGATGTTTTTCATCTCTGTGTTCTGTTTAGTGTTCTAGACATTAGCATGTTGCTAGAAAGAGAATGCTGGGCAAGAAAGATCTTGGTCCGACTCAACAAGGTAATTTCTATGTTCTCAATGCACATTTCTTTATTATTGTGAACACAACCACTAATGCATTTAGCTACAAGACTCTACAGAGAAAAACACATAACAATCTTTCCTCCAAAGAGAGCATTAAATGAAACACAAAAAACATAGGTGCAGCTTCCATAGAGTCTTTTAACCCTGGGGACATACCTTCCTCTGGCTTAACTGGAGTGCTGGGTGGAGTACAAGCAACAGTATGGTCTGGAGGACTTTCTCTCTGCTGTCTGGCATCTTCTGAATCTTTTACAAAATATATCAGAACAGATAACTTAAAAAGATGATCATCTCACTCCTTTATATTAAATATGGTATGGGGAAAAATCAAGTGACATGCATGAATTATCTTTATTTTTACTAAAGAAGAACTATGTTTAGATGGTTAAAATAAGTAAAAGTGCAAGCACGACTAAGTAAAGACTGAGACCTCACCCTTGTAATACATATCATTATAGTGCTCTGTGTTAAATGAAATAGGGTGTATCTAACTAACTTTCTCTATGTTATTATGTCACAGAGGGCAAATTAGAGCATTTTCACTGCCTTCATACTTAATGTGGAGTGAGGACTGAATCTTCTTGACACTGCATGTTCTGCAGAAATTATTTTTGTCCCAGGCCATCTCTATTTGCAAGGAGTTGTATACAACTGGACAAAATGGGGATACACACAGAGATTTCCATCCTCTTTCTGTCCCAACCACTCAGTTAAGAATATCAGATGGGGGTAAAGAGCATTTTTCCTTGCAGGACTATGTTTACTTTTATCTGCATCAGCAGTAACAAAAATGTAAATGGTAACAATATAAAGACAGCAAAGTTAAACAAAATGAAGAGATGCAAACAATACAGAAGAATAAGAAAGCCTTTAAATGCTGTTGCTGCTCTTCTAGTTGTTTGACAATATTTACTATTTTTGACTGAAGAAATTGTGTCCTAATTAATTTAAAGTACACTCGTCCTTCCACATTTGCTGAGGTTAGGGGCACAGGATCCCTGTGTTGGTGGAAAAACTGCAAATAACAAAGAACACTATGTTTTTACCTGAGAGAACACCTCTCTAGGAATCTCTGGGTCCTCCAGTGCAACTCTGTGGTAACATCTGCCAAACAATGACCATAGGTTTGCACTGGAGGAGCTACAAATGCCTAGTGGAGTATTCTCTCTAGGAATCTTTAGGTTCTTCAGTGTAACTTTTGGTTAAAGTTGACCATAGAGTTGCACTGGAGGACCTAGATATCCCTACAGCAAACATATTAATAAAATCTGTGAATAATCAAATCCGCGAAAGTCAAATCCCACAAATGTGGGGGGACAAGTCTATGGCACTTTGCTTTCTAACCTGAAGTTTTCAAGCACTTGTGTTTTTCTGAAAAAAATAATCATTTCACATGGTTTCAAAACTCACTTGATTTAACATTATAAGTTGAATACTTAAAAAACAACAACACTGGTAGTAACTAGGCTCAGTGGGATATTCCCCTTCCATGCCCTTGTTGCATCTCTGTACTTTCAAATATGTAAAATATCAGTGGAACTTCATTTTAAATCATCTTTTATAGTCTACTGCTTTACAAACATCATCAACAGTATGGGATGCCAGTTCAAGTTTTTAAATCATGTTTTACAGTTTACTGCTTTACAAACATCACCAGCATATGAAAAGAATGCAACAATGCCTCCCTATTCAGTGGTACCCACAGAAATATTAAACTTAAGTCTCACATTGTTTAGTTTTAAAGCAAGTCACAACATTTATGTTCACAGCAAGAATAATCTATCAGATTCTCTCTCTAGCCAATGGAAGAAATGCTTACATTATCCATACTACCACTTTGTCTCCAGCAGAGAAAAGCAGCCCTACAGACTTGCCCTGAAACTAATCAAATCTACCTTTTGCCATTCCCCAAAGGAACTACAATGTTCTGTCCAATAAAAATGTGAAAGTTTGTCAAAAATGTACACTTCTGCTAAACCTGGTTCTCTAACCACAGCAATACTCTGCATAAGGTGCAGATTCAATGAATGACAGAGTAGAATCACAGAGGTATAATGATATCAGTTCACAGAAGTCTGCAAAAGGAAAGCACACACACTTAGCACATATGTTCACTAACCTGACTTCATAGGCAGATGATAAAGTTAGTACAGTTGATACCAACCTTCTGTTTGTCTCTGTTTCCTTTCTACCTCTCTGCGATACTCTTCCAGTTCTTTGTCTGTGAGCTTGTTGAAGGGGTTTGGCCCTGTAGTACTCACTATGACCCGTGGCTGGTACTCCTTCTCAATTATTGCCTTTGATGCTGTCACTAGCTCTCCCTAATAGGAAGAAAAGATAAGTCTTTCACCAATTAAGATACAGAGCACTAACAATATGATGGTGTTAAAGTAATGGAAAAATATTTAAATCTGATCAAAACATAACACTAATGTTTTCATTAAGTTTAGAAAATATAAGACTACCCATTTTACAATCTGGGCCTGCTAGCACAGATGTCACTGATTCCATAAGGGTAACTTTTAATACATTAAATGCATAAAAGGAGGTCTTTAAATATTATAAACATTTTGAAAAAAGCATCACACTTTTTTTCAAGCTATCTCACCCTTAACCAGCACATCAAAAAGTAGCACCAGCCCCAGGATTAGAGTACATTTAAAAGCATAATTATGGGCACAGCAAGAATTGTAATGCTAAGAGTCTGAACTACAAGTATAAAATAAATTTGTCCAGAACACTCTTTTATCCAGAACATTCTAGAACTGTAATCCCCAAACTGCTCCCTTTAAAAGATTTTGGACTTCAGCTCCCAGAAGCCCAGACTATTGGCCAACATGGCTGAGGCTTCTGGGAGCTAAAGTCCAAAATCTCTTAAAGGGCACAGTTTGGGGACCACTGCTCAAGAGTGTTACCCAAATTAAAAAATGACCATTACTTTCTATGAAAGGAAACATTTGGAGTGATGACTTTCCTCCTAGGCAACCTCAACTAGAACTTCCCTTTGGTATTACTGCCCCTTGAGAAATGTTAGCAAGGCCTTCAGCAAAATGTTAAGTATGCTATATAAATATAGCTTTGTATCACTCCTAAACTCAGCAGCAGCATGGATAAATGGCAACCTTAACCAATTGTCTAGATTGTCATCTCTCTAAAAGATTTCAGGGTGATCTACAGTAGTAAAAGTACAACATAATAAAAACCAGTAACATAACATAAAACTAGGAGGCCACAAACCAGAGAACTAGAGACAGAGGCAATAAATCAATTTAAAACATCTGGCCAAATAAAAATTTATTGCCCTGGCCCTGAAATAGACTAACAGTTCCAGTCAAACTCCTGTAAAGCCCATCTCCTTTGTAGGCATAATGCATTTCACCAGCTGTAGAAGCTGGGAAATGGCCTCATCTGAAGAACTTAGTACACTGGGAGGAAGCTATGAGAAGAGGCCCGTTGTCCGCTTTGTGAGATTCAAGCTATTTAAGTGTTCAGAAATGAATAGGCAGCTTTGCTCAGGAAGAACAGCCCCTGGGTTGCACCTTAAGAGATGCTTTAACAGGCACAATGACATTTCCTTCCGGTCCATGCAGTGAATTCTACCGGCTTTGGACTTGCTATGATGACTAGGGATTTTAAACGGCTTATACAACAAAAACTCTTAGTTTATATATAATGGACTCTACAATGTTTATTTAATAAAAAGGAAGTTTTAATACATTGGTTAACTGATGTTGGTGTAATTCTCTTCCTGTTCTCTTAAAAATGATCTGGTTATGACAAATTGTAGTTTCTTTTCTGAAAAGGTCATCAGTTAAATTTATTAGAAATTGTAGCATTCTCTGAATGCTGTGGGCATACATATGCTCTTTACCGGTGCCATGGAAAATAACTTTTGGTGAACAGCCAGCATGGTATAGTGATTTGAGTACTGGACTATGACTCTGGAGACCAAGGTCTGATTTCCAGCTCAGCCATGAAACCCACTGGGTAAGTCATATGCTCTCACTCTCAGGAGAAAGCAATAGCAAATCTGCTCTGAACAAATCTTAGCAAGAAAACCCCATGATAGGTTCACTTTAGGATCTATAGACTTGAAGGTATACCACCACCACCACCACCACCACCAGAGAAATGCATTCTCTGTGCCCTTTTACTGGGAAAAAAACCTTGCACTGAAATACTGGAAAGAGAGTACCAACTGCATTATTCAGTAAATGAAGGACATAATAACTTTTTCAACATTTGAATGAGTACTTCAACACTTGAATGTCGGAACATAGTAGCCAACTACATATACACATCAGCTTGAAAATTTGGTCAACTTTTCTTTAAGGTAAGCATAGTTATTTTATGTACAGATGTTTCTTGTATTTTCAGTTTATTATCTGCTGCTTCATTTTAGTTCTTTTTCGCCACTTCTTTTTTTAATATGATTTTTGCACAATGGAAACAGATGGAAGAAAAGCTTGCTGTAAAAACAGGAAAAAGCTTGTTGCATACAAGGTATGACTTGTTTCCATGGTTTCAGCCACTGTTTGCAATGAACACTTTAGCAAGCTAGATATAATATGGCATGTGCAGAAGATGGGTGACAGAAAACATGGCTATAAATCTTATCAAATTGGTAGTGGTGGTCGTGATTGTCAGTTCAGTCCAGCTGAAAAGTTCTTGTAGTTCTCAGAAAGAAGTCTTAAGTAGGATGTCTACTTTATGCTGATTTGTTTCCAGTGCTCTCTATGGAGAACTCAACACCCTTCTGTATGAATCAGTCTAATTTTGGGAAAGATGACCTGGAGTGTAGTAAGTTAAGAGAGGCTGAAAACCCATTAAGGGATGTTCTGGATTTCTTTTCCCTTTTGTGGCAAGGGATGAAATTTGTGACAAATGACTTCAAGATAGTAACTCACCAGTCTCTTACGTCCATCCTGAAGAGGCTCTGTCTCCCTAACTCATCAAAGGAAAGAATGACTGGCTTGTCTAATGAGATATAAGGGTCATTCCATGCTTACAATTAAGGAATAGCATCCCCAATATGTCACTATGGAGAGAGACAACTGTGGGGATTCTAACAAACATCTGTAGGAAGACTGGCAGTCTATATTGTTTCTGTCAGGGGCTGGTGATCTGGGTGGGGTTGGAAAAATAGCTATGCATGATAGTCTGAATGTTCTTCCTGTATTGGCTACTGCTGAGCATAAGGCCTTGGAAGAGAACTGTCTCCCACTTCTATGACAAATTAAGGTGATGCTGTAACTGGTTTTACCGGAGGTGCCCTCCATCATTCTCCATCTGCTTAAACCTATTGATTTGCTGGAAGGAATAAGACAGAGGGCTCAGACAAATGAGAGCTCTACAAGAACTTGTCTATGACAAAGACAAAGGAGGGCACATGGAGATTCAGCAAGATATCCTTTCTCCACTAGATATAAGAGCTTTAGACTAGCCCCAATCCCAAACAAGAACACAGTCCCTGTGCTAGGTTTACTCTTTCCTTCCAGGGAAGAAAGTTTTGCAATAAACATCCTGATCCAGCAAGTACATGAGGAGAAATGCCGTTTGTTCCTTTCCTCCTCAGAAAGACATACATCCTACCATCTGTATGCCAATGACACTCAGCTGTATCTTTCCGCCCCTGACCTTTCTCCAATGCTTCAACAGCAAGTCTCGTCCTGCCTCACAGCTGTCTCGCATTGGATGTGCCATCGGCGTTTGAAGCTCAACATGTCCAAGACGGAGCTTCTTGTCTTTCCTCCTAAGCCCACCCTTCAACACTCTTTTTCTGTCTCTGTGGACAACATTTCTATTCAACCAGTCCAGCAAGCCCGCAGTCTTGGTTTCATCTTTGATTCTTCTCTGTTGTGTATCCCTCAGATCCAGACCACAGCCAAGGCTTGTAGATTCTTTTTATACAATATTGCCAAAATCCGACCATATCTCTCCGCCTCTACTGCCAAGATCCTGGTCCATGCCCTAGTGATCTCACAACTTGATTACTGTAACGTCCTCCTGGCTGGGCTTCCTCTTTCTCACCTCCGTCCTTTAATCTCTGTCCAGTATTCAGCTGCACGCATTATCACTTCCACCCACTGCTCTGACCACATCTCTCCTGTGTTGGCATCCCTTCACTGGCTCCCTCTCCCCTTCCGCATTCAGTACAAGCTCCTGCTGTCGACATTTAAAGCCCTCCATGGATTGGCCCCTCCTTACTTATCAGACCTTCTTTCTCCTCACCTCCCCACCAGGGCCCTCCGTTCTGGTAGTCAAGGGCTCCTGTCTCAGCCCAGGATTTCTTCTGCCCCATCCCAGATTCGCCCCTTTTCACTTGCTGCCCCTCACTCCTGGAACCTTCTTCCCCCACAAGCAAGAGCCATCACTTCTTTAACCAGCTTCAAAACGGAGTTGAAAACCATCCTGTTCAGAGAAGCCTTCCCAGGCATTGCATAATTGTCGCTTACTATTTGATGTTCTTTTGGTGCCTGTTTATCAAACCATTTCCTGTATTGCTATGTACTGTATATGCATTATCCTACTTGAGAGTATGTATTTTCCCTGGAAAATGATTAACCATCCATTAAGAACTCAAGCCCTCCCTCCAGTCCATCTGCCTTGGTCCAGGCCTTGGAGGTAGAGAGGAACTGCTGGGCCAAAGCTAACAAAATGAAATTCAACACGGAGAAATGTAAGGTATTGCACTTAGGGCGGAAAAATAAAATGCACAGATAGGATGGGTGACACCTGGCTGAATGAAACTACGTGTGAAAGGGATCTAGGAGTCCAAGTAGACCACAAGTTGAACATGAGTGAACAGTGTGATGCGGCAGCTAAAAAGGCCAATGCTATTTTAGGCTGCATCAATAGAAGTATAGTGTCTAGATCAAGAGAAGTAATAGTGCCACTATATTCTGCTCTGGTCAGGCCCCACCTGGAATATTGTGTCCAGTTCTGGGCGCCACAATTCAGAAAGGACATTGAGAAACTGGAGCGTGTCCAAAGGAGGGCAACAAAAATGGTGAAAGGTCTGGAAACCATGCCCTATGAGGAACGACTTAGGGAGCTGGGGATGTTTAGCCTGGAGAAAAGAAGGTTAAGAGGTGATATGATCGCCCTGTTTAAATATTTGAAGGGATGTCATATTGAAGAGGGAGCAAGCTTGTTTTCTGCTGCTCCAGAGAACAGGACCCGGAACAATGGATGCAAGCTGCAGGAAAAGAGATTCCACCTCAACATTAGGAGGAACTTCCTGACAGTTAGGGCTGTTCGACAATGGAATGCACTTCCTCGGAGGGTGATAGAGTCTCCTTCCTTGGAGGTCTTTAAACAGAGGCTGGATGGCCATCTGTTAGGGATGCTTTGATTTGGATTTCCTGCATGGCAGGGGGTTGGACTGGATGGCCCTAGTGGTCTCTTCCAACTCTATGATTCTATGACCTCTTACCCTTTCCCTCCACCACTCCCTTCTCCTTCTGTGTCATGTCTTTTTAGATTGTAAGCCCGAGGGCAGGGAACCGTCTAACTAAAAAGATTGCATGTACAGCACTGTGTAAATTTACAGCGCTTCATAAATAAAGGTTAATAATAAAATAACAAAACCAATCCTTTTATCTGATATGAATTCCTTGCAGCTGTCCAATATCGTAGCTGCCAAAAGAACAAAAGTATTCAAGCTTTTCTTAGTGTTTCTTAAGTTTCCCCAAATTTTCAATTGCCAACAGAAGGGCATAAACCTGCAGAGTTAAGAAGAAATCATATCCTGAACTCTTATATGGATAAACTGCAGCCTTGGTACCATATTCCATCCCCTTAAATTCCTCAAACTGCCCTTCTTTTCTGCCTCCCCAAACGGGTGGCCTGCTGGTCCTGGAAGCCCTTAGGAGAGGCAATTCATGTTTCATTTGTTTCAAGCTTCCAATAAGCACTGTTTTTTATATATTTAAATGCCAATTTCAACTTCCAGATTTTGGGAATTTAGGGCATTTTTGGCTGTGGTCCTCAAGGGACCATGGGCAGAAAACTAACCTCTTGGCTCGGCAGAGTTGTTTACATCTGCCACAGCACATAAACTTGTTTGCAGAAGTTGAAAGGGTATCATTTTTGTCTCTTTCCTTAACAAAGTTCTTACTGGAATATAAGAACTTGTTCTAGTTCAAACTAAACTTTCTTTGGGCTGCCTTAGCCAAGCAATTTGTACATAATATATTTTGACATTACACATTGTTAACTTTCTATTGACCACCATTCTTTGGTAAGTATTTGCCTCCTAGTCATGATTTCTTGTATCTTCAAATAAAACATATTTTGCCATTTCTTCAGAACACTCACCAGTATAAACATAGGAACAATTTTTAACATTAGATTTTGTAAAATATCTTTTTGTATGTCTCTGTCACCTACAAAAAAAATGAATGTTCTTCAAGTATTTGAAATTTATTTCAATTTGTTTCACAGTTTTATCCAACTAATAAATATCAGCATCAATATGTCCTACTACAACAAATCTTCTAATAGATTATTTTTACATTGCTTGGGTGAGGATACATTAACTATTTGTATTCATGAACTGTTGCAATCTGAGCTCTTACTCGTTACTGTAATACACTGACAGCCATTGTTCCTGTGAATGTGGGACAGTAGTTCTCAAACTTTTTATCTTTGTGCCACTGTCAGAGTATGGACCAGAACCCTGGACAATCAATCAGTCAGCTTGTTTATTGAAACAACAGAACTTTATTGAAGGTTCCAAGATCAGCGATGTCGCATCACTCAGCTTCTAAGCTGAGACTGACCCCTCCCAGGCAAAGCAATGCATAAGTTCCCCCCCCGAAGCCAAAGCACTTCACCCCCAGCAAAAGCCCACGCAGTAGGACCCCTCCTTCCCAGCCCTAGTTCCCATCCTCCATCCCTATCCCCTGAGAAACGAAACTGCATTCCAAGTCTCTGCAGGCCAGCCTCTCAAGGAAACTAGATAACTCACACCTGGTTCAGCCTAACACTACATATCACCATCTCTACAAGCTATGCGAAGCGCAACCCATCCCCCATCATCCACAGTTAGAATACATCTGGTAGAATACTTCAGGATTCTAACAGCCACCCTTTACATCTACATGTGGATGTTGCCCCCCCACGCTTGTCATAGTATATACATATGAAGTAAATGTATATAAATAAAAATATTTCTTTTGTTTAGTATGTTTATTTACATTCACATATTTCAACATTTTATGTTAAAAGGAAATAGATCTCTTCCTCCTCTCTCAGCCGGATGCTCCAAGATCCCTCCTTGACTTTCTTTTCCCCTCCAGAATACCAAAAAGGAGGAGGAGGAGGTAGAATGGTCCTCCTCAAGCAACTCTTATGCCCCCAGAGGTCCCGCCCCATAGTCTGAGAACCATTGACCTGGGCCATATTTGTGTGGAAAAACAGCATGCACATTAAAGTTAATTTCAGTTATAATACAAAAGCCATGCCCTGCTAGAATCTCCCATTTTCATTCCTAGTTACAGTGAGCCCTTGATATCTGGTGTGGTTTGGTTTCAGTACCCCCTGTGGATAGCAAAGTAAGTGGATGCTCAAAACCCATTAAATACAATGGTGTAGTAAAAGGATGTCCCTTATATAAAATGGTAAAGCCAATGTTAGTTTTTTTAAATATTTAAAAAAATATTCAAGCCATGCATGGTTGAATCTGTGAATAAGAAGGGCCCACTGTATTTTGATTTATCCATATTGTATCTCAAACTTTTAGAGAAAAAAATCTTGATAGATGATCAATAAAATTAAGGTCAATTTGAAAGGAATCAATAAAAATAACATACAATTGCTATCTAATTACCAAACATTATCCCTATATACTGTAATCTTTTAAGCTTTTAACATAATTATCAGTCAGTACTATCTGCATCTCATTTTTCTTAAACCTCACCAATAATACTTTCTCTCTGTATCTCCTGCCATGTTTATATAAGCTATTTAGGTGTTATTTGTACTAATTTTGAACTAAACACAGGAAGAGCTATAGTGAATTAGACTAAAATGTTTTAGTCCATTCTGTTTATTCAGTGGCATAGACAACTGGTATCTGGGCACAAAAAAACTGTATTTTCTTTTCTAAGAAAAAAAGGCCAAGTAAGGCCCAGATTTTCTGCAAATCAAAAAGCTTTAGTTCATAAACATGATGGTGAATCTTTACTGCTATACTGAATGTAATTAGAAGTGAGAATGCATATTTAAGAGGCAAGATGGGAAAAGTGTTGTGGAAGATATTCCTTTTAACAGGACCAATAAAGTGAAAATAACACCCGAATTGTAATAATACATTCTGAGAATAAGAGCTTATTTCTTAGTTGTTTCTCTATGGCAATGAGATAATACAGAATAAGGACTGATGTCAAGAAATTATTTGTGTGGGGTGTTTGTTTTTTTGATTAAATTTTGCCAAATGATTGCATACAATATATGTGCCCCTCCAGTATTCTTTATTAACTCACATTTCCACTATTATTTATTTATTTATTTATTTCATTTTTATGCTGTCTTTCTCCAGAAAGGGACTCAAGGCCCCTCACAAGATAAAAACACTTTAAAAACTTTACAAAAATGTAAAAACAGTTAAAATAATCAATTAAAA
This sequence comes from Sceloporus undulatus, assembly GCF_019175285.1. Taxonomy (NCBI): domain Eukaryota; kingdom Metazoa; phylum Chordata; class Lepidosauria; order Squamata; family Phrynosomatidae; genus Sceloporus; species Sceloporus undulatus. The sequence continues at coordinate 99,137,638 of NC_056526.1, forward strand.
TAATACAAAATTAACATAAAACATGCAAAAGTTAAAAACATAACTGAAACACACACACCATATAAACGCCAACCTTGGAATATATATATATAATATTATATTTAAAAGCCTGCTTGAATAAAACAGCTTTTATTTGCTGGTGAAATGCAAGGGAGGCAGGGGGCCAGCTTAGCCTCCCATGGAAGGGCATTCCAGAGGGTGGGAGCAGCCACCAAGAATGCTCTCTCTCGTGTCCTCACCAAGCGAGCCTGGGATGGTGGTGGGACCAAGAGAAAACCTTGCCTTGAAGATCTTAGGGCTCGGGCAGGTTCATATGGGAGATATGGGCCTGTTCCAGACTGCCAAAATAAAGCTGCTTTGGGTCTCTTTGGAGGTATGCTGTTTAAATGATGCATACATCCTAAGAATCCGGAAGCTGCACCAAAGCTGCACTCCGGTGCTTAGGAATGGAGTGTGGCTTTGGCACGACCTCTGGACTCTTAGGACCCATGCATCGTTTAAATAGCATACCTCCAAAGAGATCTGAAGCAGCTTTATTTTGGCAGTCTGTAACAGATCATGGTCTCTCAAATAGTCTGGACCTAAACCATATAGGGCTTTATAACCAGCACTCTGAACTGTGTCCAGAAATGAACCGATAGCCAGTGAAACTGTTTTAACAAGGGAGGTACATGTTCCCTGTAACTGGCCCTGGTCAGCATTCTGGCTGTGGCATTTTGAACCTGCTGTAGTTTTCAAAGGCAGCCCCACACAGAGTGTATTAATTGAGGTATGTGTCACCGTAACTACATCTCATGTCTCAATGGAATGGGTGCAGCTGGCACACTAGTTTTAACTGTACAAATGCACTCCTGGCCATTGCTGAAACCTGGGCATCCAGACTCAGAGTTGAGTCCAGGAGCATACCCAAGGTGTGAGCCTAAGAAGTCCACCAACACCACTTTCAGAACTCGATCTTGCAAGAAGGACCAGAACCACTGCATAACAGTACTCCTAAGTCCCATCCCAGAGAAGTGGCCCACAAGATACCATAGTTGATGGTATCAAAAGCCACCAAGAAGTCCAGTAGGATTAACAGGGGCATACTCCCCCTGTTCAGTTCCCTGCGTTGGTCATTCACTAAGGGGACCAAAGCTGTTTCTGTCCCATAGCCAGGCCTGAAGTCTAACTGCAATGACTCTAGATAATTGGTTTCATTGGGAAACCTTTGGAGCTGGGAAGCCACCACTCACTCCAGCACCAAGAATGGGATATTAAGAGATTGGCGGATAGTTAATTCAGAATGGTGAGATCTAAGGAGGTCTTTTTCAGTAATGGCCTTACTACAGCCCTCTTTAGGCAGGATGGAAACCTCCCTTTCTGCAGTAAGGCATTTACCACTCCCCTTACCCACTCGGCCAGTCTCCCTCTAGCAGCTTTCAGGAGCTAGGAAGGGCAAGGCTCCAGTATACACATAGTAGCCCTCACCACATGTAAATACATGTGGTGAGGACCACTATGTGTATACTGGAGCCCTGTCCTTCCTGGCTCCTGAAAGCACCTAGAGGTTCTACAAGTTCTCTAACACTCTGGAAGACACTGGCTTCCAGTCCCTAATGAGTTTCCAGGAAAGAAAGAAAATTATTGTAGCCAAAGGGCACAAATATGGTGCTGTTCCCTGACAAGTTAAAGGGAGCCGGGGGGAGCGGCCAGCATTCCACATCCAATAGCTTTGAAAGCACTGATCTATACAACTAATTCTGATAAAGAGTAGGTTGTAAATCCAGGGCATTACATTAGAGACTGGGCCTTTCAATTTAAAAAACTGTTTTAGGCTGCATCTACACTGCAGAAATACTCCGGTTTGATACTGCTTTACCTGCCATGGATCAACGCTATGGAATTCTGGAAATTGTTGTGGCTTTAGTGCCACAACAAACTACAAATCCCAGAATTCCATAGCATTGAGCCATGGCAGTTAAAGCAGTACCAAATCAGATTATTTCTGCAGTGTGGATGCAGCCTTAATGTAGTTTAACCTGGCAAGTGAATGCTTAGAACAAAAGCAGAACACTAATTTTGTACCTACAAAATAACCTGTAGGGTTTTTTCCCCATTATCAGTAACATCACATCTGTGCTGCCTTATTTATACAAAGGTTACCAAGGTAGAGTAAAATATATGTTAGAAATTGTTTTTAAGGAACTCAAGGAAGCTATATATAAAAAAAAATGCTCCACCTTTTTTCATCTTGGATTTCCCCTGACTTCCTCAATCCTATATAACTACCCCAAATCAATTCAGCAAATCAAGACAAAACAAAGTTGCCCAATTGGTAGTTTTCCATGCTCTAGAAATGGTACATAGTGAACTGGGTTTACAACAAACATCACATCAAACAGTACAACAGCCATATATAAAAGCCTAAATCCAATGGTTAGTCCCAACTAGAATAAATCCATTGGATCAACTGCTGCTGAGCAGAAGATCAATTTAGGGAAATCTCACTGATTCAGTGATTTTCTTGCAATTAGGACTAGTAGTTGGATTTAGCTATAAGAATGTGAAAATAAGGTTAAGTGAATTGATTGTGTGCAATGTGCATGCACTGATGTAATTTGCACATGACATCATATTTTATGTCAAATTATTACAAAACTAATCCTCATCAGAACTGGAGATGTGATCCAAAAATAGCATGTTCTTTACTGAAAAAGAGTATCCTGTTTACTGTCACTGTCAATACAAAGTTTGATTGCAAGAAGAAGCAAGAAATGCTTTTGAGCCATTTATAGTGGCTGAACAATCTTTCCAAATATGCTGAATGAAGTCATACTAGTGCAGTGATGAATATATTTCAAAAGCTGATAAAACAACAATTCATTTAATGTTCTGCTTGTTCTCTGCAATTTCTAGCAGGATCTGGATTGCGACTGTAGTATAACTAGCAATTCATTGCCCAATGAAGAAAATTTGAAAAACATACATGAAAAATGATTTTCAACTTTTATTTTACTAAATATAAAATGGCAATTATTGACACTGAATGATACGTAAGGAGTCAACAACTTTAATGTATGAAATTATTTATTTATTCAGTGGACGTCTGTTTTTTGGGGAAAAATCTACAGCTAATGCTTAATGTGAATACAACGGTTCAGTCAAATGAAAATCATTTTTTTAAAAAAAAACAAACAGAGGGAGCACAAGATAGAGCAGATTCATTTGCTTCAAACTTTGCTATTTCTTTCTGAAGAACTTATGGTCTTTCATGTTTTCTTCCGAGACAGGACATACATTGAGAATGTGCCACTCAGGTTTTCTCTGGGGGTGTGTTTATATAAAAGTGCACCATATCAGTTATCTTACCATAATGAATATTTTAAAGACCACTGTCTTTCTATACTTTGGGACTGTTTTTCACTTGGTTACAGATTTACATCTATGAGTACTCATGTCCAATTAGCTTTTGTACAATCTTTGTAGGAAGTCATAATGAACCTTTACATGCAGTACCCTTTCAGGTCTCTCTACGTCAACTCTTCTTACAGAAAAACATGTGCAGCCATGCTTAACATATCTGTGCTGCATTATTCTTACTTGAGTATGTGGATATTTGGGAATTACACTGAAGTGTCTGGGATACGTAACACAGATCATGTGTAAACAAAGCCACCCCCAATAGCTCATTGTGTAATTCGTGCAAGTTATTCATGATTTCAAAGTTAGTAAGTATCACTCTTTTGAGCTTATTTTATATCAAAACAGGCATGTGCCTAACTTGCAGATTCATCTAGTTTTTTCTCACATCAACACATGTACAGAAGCTACAAACCAGGGTTCAAGAGATGTTAAAAGGTATATAATAGTATTTACAGCAGTATGACAGGGCAGTAAGTACCTTTCTAACAGAGACAGATTTAGCGGGACTAAAGGCCTGCTCTGTGGTATCGAGCCCTTCAATTGTTTCCGTACAGTCTGACAGGGGAGCATCCTGCAACAGTAAATTGAGTGAACAGAGCAAACCGAGCTCAGGCTTCACATTATCAGCTAAGAGCATTGTATCATGGGCTAAAAACATGCAGGAAAACAATAAATGTTGATGCTAAAGCAATGAGAATGACACAACATGCACAGATACATTAGCCCAACCGTGTCAATGATCACCATGATGATACTAGTCAAACTTCATAAAGTACAAAAGAAATAATTTGCTTATCTTTTCCTCTTACATTTATTTAGCCAAGCCATTAGTTGATATGCTTTATTGGAAAAGGCATTCCTTTGTAGGTGTTCAATTAGATGACTGTAAGATAAAATCTTCTCATGACAATATAGTTTGCACTAAAGAAGCCATTACAGATAAACTGTGGAAACAACAGTTTGAACTGAGCACTTTTTCAAATATATTCAGTGATACAAAGCCTGACTAGTTCTGAGTGGATTTTTAGCCCATAGAGGAGCAGCCTTTGCATGTCGCATGCACTGCAACCAGCATGAAAGGCAGCACACTGCTAGGGACATGCTTCCACGGCACTTTTGGCCCTGGGCATAGTTGCAAAGACAGAAAAATGTTACCTCTAACACTTACCTTATAAACAGTTACATTCTGTCAATTAAAGAATAATTTCATAGTGATGGATTAGGTGACAGTAGGAATTAACACTAACACTAAAAAAATAAACATTTTTAAAAATTAACACTAACTCTGCATTTTAAAGCAGCTTTTGCTCTCACCTGTACAAGACTCCTGTCTACAACAACCCCAGAAAGAACCTGTGACTGTGGGCCAGCAGTTTTAATGTCTTGCAGGTTTTGTTCCCGAATCTGAAAAGAGAAAATACAATAAATGCCTACGAAAACAGGGGAATCTAAACTACAGTATAAACTGTTCAACTAGCCAGTATGAGCTAGTCTTGGTCAAGCTGGCTTAGATATGTAAGGTATTTCTGTGGGTAAAAAGTCTATTACTACTACCACTACTACTATATTTTATTATTATGATTACTATCATCATCATCATCATCATCATCATCATCATCATCATCATCATGATCACCATAATTACAATCTACAAGGTGTTATCTACTAGATTGTGGACCATTAATAATTCAGATTCTATCCAAAAAACTAGAAATTACTGCGGTATTACCAGATAACATGACATATTCCAAGCAGTGTAACTTTTTGTAATCATGCTACTGCAATCCCATATATGATGATTTTATTCAAATATTTTAGCGATCCATCTTGAATTGCTCCTGATCCCATATCAGCACTGAAAACACAGTTATTTTGTTTTCTTAGAGGCACTGAATCTCAGTCTGTAGTCTTTTCAATGTTTCATAATATTTTCTCTGTGTGTGTCTGCTGTTCCCCGACACTGCCATATCTATAATCCAAGCTTTCTTTTTCTCAAGCAAAGTTACTAGCATATTATGTTCTAATTATTTGTAATCTTAAAGCTCCATGTGGTTTTTACATCACCATTTTCAACAACCTTGTCAGGCTTAAATTCCTGCCAGTTCTTTGTGGATGGCAAATGATATTTTGCTGCTGCTGCTGTTGCTGCTGCTACTATTATTATCATCATTATTTGGGGAAATTAAAAACTAAAACAAATACAGTTAAAACACAAGGATATTATTAAATATACAAAAAGAAATAATATATACATACAAAAAGTTAGTTACAGTGCGCCCACGCTATACGCGGGCGCGCTATACGTGGATTCCAGCATATGCTGGAAGCCCATGACGGAAGTGAGGGAGTGGCACTGGAAGGAAACAATGGCGCGTGCTCCTGTGACTTGCGCCCCATGCGCCGCCTCCGCAGACACGAGCCCCATTCATTTGAATGGGGCTTGAGAATCCATTTTTTTTCGCTTATGCGGGGGGATCCGGAACGGATTCCCCACATAAGGGAAGGGTGGACTGTAAAATGAAATTGAACTGTCAATAGAATTAAAACCATTTAAAACAAATCCATAAAACACACCCAAAACAAACAAACAAACAAACAAACAAACAAAAAAACCCAGAAAAACAAAATAATATGCAAACACTTGCAGTCATTTTGTACAGGCTTCCTGGAACAGAAATGTTTTCAAGTTTTACTTCTTATTAATCTCTGTGAGTTACAAATATCACTCTCTCAGAAGTTACAACAAGAGCTAGGGTTTGCATTAAACCCTAGGCTGCAAATTTGCTATTTTCCTCCTGCCACACAATTTGAATAAGATGCCTTTTTTCCATAAAGAAGGAATAAAAGAAAATACAACAAAAGAACATGCTTATTATTGAAATCACAGAAATCAGCAAATCAGCTGGGGCAGTGTTTTGTTTGAGTGGGAAAGGACATGGGAAGAAACAATGGATAAGGTAGGAATGAGGAAACGAGGAAAATGCCCATCTATACCTGTGTAGGCTTGCCATATCCCACCTGGGGGCAGGACTTTCCCGGTTTGGGGCGGGGCCACATGGTCCTGCCCCAGTTTAGGTAGAGAAAGCCGAGAGAAAGCCCCTCCCCCGGGACTCCCCCCCAGCAAGGCCCTGGAGGCAGCTCCACCCCTCCCCATGGCTGTGTGCCACCCTCCCCGCCTGGCTTAGCCTAGAGAGCAGGTCTTCAAGACATCTGCCACTCAGAGCTATTGCCAGCCCACTTGGTATATATACCCTGCAAGAGGCCTTACTTTCCAGGTTACAGTGAGCAAAGAAAAAAAGGCCATAAATCGTTCATGTTTCACTGGGAGTCTAAATGCCTCATCTTTTAAATGTATACCACTCAGTATTCTTGTAATTCTTTATCACAGGATTGTTTTTGAGGCCTTAAACACCTTTACTTGTAATATGCAAATTTCTCCCAAAGCTGACCAATGGGAAAGAAGTAATCAGCCCTCCTCCACTTGGGTTGGTTTTCAATGGCTTGGTGAAGGAAGAGATTTTGCCTTGCAAGTTGCTGGTAAATAATAGAAGGCTTTGGGGTAGCAAAAGGCTGCAAAAATAGTTTGACCCCCCCTTAAACATCCATGGCTCAGTGCTATGGGATTCTGGGAATTGTAGTTTCTTGTGGCACCAGAGCTCTTTTGACAAAAGGAAGCTGAATGGTCCACAGAGGAGGCGTTGCCTGGGGGCAGAGCCTCTTGCCAGCAGTGAGGAGGCTGCGATGACGAGGAAAAGCAGGGGATCCTCCGGTGGTCCTGGCCACTTCCCTTGGCTCCCTCCCTCCTCCTCCTCCTCTCAGAGCAGCCCCACAGCCAAGGTGAGCTGCTCATTCACACTCTCTGGCTTTTCTCTCCCCCCTCCCTCTGCACTTTGAGACCCCTTTAACTGCCAAAGCTCAATGCTCTGGAATTCTGGGGTCTGTGAGGCATTTGGCCTTCTGTCAGAGAGCTCTGGTGCCACAATAAACTACAATTCCCAGGATTCCATAGCACTGAGCCCTGGCAGTCCAAGCAGTGTGTTTTGGACACAGAGATCCTCCAAATGAATCCAGTCCCTAGCTTTTATATCTCTCACACACACTGCAGGAATAATAACCCACTTTGAGACTGCTTTAACTCAGTGCTAGGGAATCCTGGGAATGCTAGTGTTTGGGAGACATTGAGACTTCTCTGTCAGTGACGGCTCTGAGGCCACAATAGACTACAATTCCCAGGATTCCCCAGCACTGAGCAGTCTCAAACTGGACCATTTCCTCAGTGTGGATGCAACTGGTGAGGCATTCTGGGCACTGCAGTTCAACTACGTTTGGAGGGTTATGGGACGCCCTGTCAGAGATAGCTCTGGGGCCACAGTGTACTACAATTCCCAGCATTCCCCAGCACTAACCCAGGACAGTTAAGTCACTCTCAAACTGGATTATTTCCTCAGTGTGGATGCAGCTTTGGTGAGGAACTCTGGGCATTTCAGTCCAGCATTGTTTTATTTCGGCAGTGTATTTTGGACCAGAGATAAGGTGACCAGGCATCCTCCTCCTTTTCCAGGATATGCCCTCTTCTGTCAAATTTCAAAATGTCCTCCATTTGGATCATGGCTAAGAAGCATGGATTTATCATTACATGGGTGTTTTTAGCTTTTATTTTTGACCATGTCCTACATATTTTTGCTTGGGTGCCCTACATTTTGGGGTGAGGGCATTGGTCACCTTGGTCAGAGAGCTTTCCAGGGGTTAACTGCCATTCTGCTGTGGTGCTGGAACAAACCACCATTCCCAGAATTCCATAGCATTCAGCCAAGACAGTTAAAAGTGGTCTCAAACCAGATTATTTCTCCAGTGTAGATGCAGCCCAAGCCTTTTGCCTCTCTTATGCCTGAGATTTCAAAGCCCAGCCTTGGCACCACAACAAACTACAAATCCCAGGATTCCATAGGATGGAGTGATGAGAGTGAAAGCAGTGTGGCAGCAGCCTAAGTGTGCTTAATGCAGTTCTTAAGATGGTGCACCTCTTGCCTACAGAGTCTCACAAGACTTTTTTGTTTAACAACTTGTACCCATTAACTCCATTTCATGTCTCCTTTATTTAGTGGGGTGGAATACAGACAAAACAAGTCAAAATGAAGAAAAACCAAAGTCCCTTGACCAAAGGGTTTGGTTGTGGAATAAGCCTCTGAAATATGCAAGAGGCAATGTTAAAATAAAGCCATGTTCAATGCTCAAATGTGCTGTTTGGAATGGGGAGAGGGGGGTGGCCAGAAAGGGAAGTACATTTCCGTGATCTGTCTAGGAATAATGTCAAAATGTCCTCCATTTTGATCATGCCTAAGAAAGATGCATTTATATTAATATTTCTAAAAAAGCCTCAAATTTTTTTGTGTGTCCTCCATTTTAAAAAATGTGTCCTACATTTGAAAATGTTGTCCTGCATTTGTCCTACATTTGTCCCGATTTGGAGGTCCTCACTTATGGCAACCCTATACCTGTGGGGATGTTTGAAAAATTTACGGCTATTTAAATATATCCAGCAAAATACTAGCAGATCTGTGCTATTCTACCTGGTTGTTGCCAGTTTTAGGAAGATGACAAAGGACTTTGCTGAGCAACTGTAATCTGCACACTACAAGTTAAAGAGGCTACTGTTGAAAGCAAAGGAAAATTTTATAAAAAAAATAAATTATTTTTGTTTTGCCTGACTTTTCCAACTTGTTTGTTAGGACAGTTGCTGTTCTTCAATATCAGTGAATGGTTTTCAGTAAAAGATAAATAGAACTTCTAAATACAAACAATTCTTTTGAGAGCCCACCACACTATATGAGTCTTTTCTATTTCAACAAATATAAAAACATTCAGAGATAGCATAATGATTGCCAGTACAAACCTTGTTCCTCATTTCCTGGACCTCCTTTGGATTTGTGTTCAATGGAACAAATAGATTTTGGACAGCAGAGGTGGCAGTTCTATGTCCATCCTCTTTAGTCCACTGTAATATCAAAAACATTGCATAAATCAAAACTGTTAAAATGTCTGGAATGCTCATAGCAACAGATTTACAACACAGTAGATCATGCATATACACATCACTGAGAACTGAATCAATGATTATAGTTCACAACTTTAAAAAATAAAAGAATAACCATCTCTCACATCCGAAACAGTTATAATTAGCTGGTTGACATATTTATATATTCGTAAGAAATATGAAAAATACCACATACTAAAACCAACCTGAGTACAGAACTAGTAATGGTATTAAAGAGAAATGCTTCAATTGGCCTTCTAAAATTAACACAAATAACCTGAAAAAACAAAAGAAACCAGTAAATGTGGTTTCCAAAAAACAGATTCTTCTGTCAACCATGTGATCCACCAATGGCTGCAATCATATGCCTGCTGTCCCTTTGAACTCAGTAAGACTTAGTACAATAATATAAACAGCTTGTGTGCTGAAGCAGAAATCTAATAATGGTGGCAGATTTCTTTTAATTTTCACATCATTGATTCACTTCTCTGATATTTAAACACACCAAAGCCAACAGACAGCACAAGATGACAGGAATATGAAAAGCAATGTGATGTCAAGAACCAGACTCGGTGAATGATTCTTTACTATGAGTGGGCATCACCAAAGTTTGGATTCAAAACAAAACTCAGAAGGTAGCTTCTAGAACTGGGTGTTTTTTTTGTTTCTGCACAAGCAAATTGATGGATCAGCCTAAAGGAGGAGTTTGGTGATGTCAAGTTATTTTATATAAAGCTTACAGCTTGAAAGATTACAACAACAAAAAAATCCCATACACAAAGCACTTCATGATTTCTTTGCAGGAGGTTGTTTTACATGGCCAGTACATTTAGCATGTTGGAAAGAAGCTTCACATCATAGGTCTGATCTTTTTAATCTCAACTAAATTACAGGCTTAACCTCATTAATTAAATACCAATTGTTACTGCTCAGAAAATGTACTGAACATTAAAACAAACCTGTTTTACACAGATGCTACTCCCACCCCCACCACCCCCATAATTTCAAGGCAAAAAGATAGCCAGGAATATAACTCTTTAAAAGCAACATAATTTTAAAATGTTTTGCAAGTATGAAGTAAAAATGGAATGAACATGAAGCTATGGATACTCACTGATTCTTATTTTTTCACATTAAAACAACTCCAGCTTTATATTAAAGATATTTAATAACAATATTAAAAAACCTTATAAAACTGAAAAGTTTAACAAATCAAATTATTATAATCAGATACATGAACTGTAGTAACTGCTTAAGACTTACAAACTGTTCTAGAGAAATACGAAACAAGATTATGTTTAAACTGATACCCTCACTTTACATTGGGGTTCTCAACTTTTGATCCTCTTGCTGTTTTATATTTCAGATCCCAGAAGTCTCAGCCACCATGGCTAATGATGGGATTCTGGGAACTAAAGTCCAAAACATCTGGGGACCCAAAGGTTGGGAACTACTGGATGGATTTCAGATTTGAATTTCTTTTTATGCATTCAAAGAAACATAAAACCCATATAAACATCTTCAGGACACTATTATTCTCGGGGGGGGGGGGGGGGGAAAAAGAAAGAAAGATGGTATTTCAGATTTAACAGTACTAGACACAATTTAACTAAAAGAAAGAAAGTGCCAGATATTCCATGAATCTCTCCTCCATTCTGTCTGTGCATTTCTAGTTAATACTACATTGGTTAAGAACAACTATACTTCCCTTTGATAATTCTGAAAGGAAGAAAGAACGCAACCAAAATCTAGGGGTATATTTTACATTGTACTCAAAGAGAAAAATATGTATATAAAAGACTAGATGTTGAATTATACTATCACTAGAATGGCTATGATGGGTTCTCATTTAATGCCTCAAGTTCCTATACTATATTCTAATCAACAATTACAAAGCCTGCATCACACACAAATTTGAATTTTAGAACTAAGAGGAGCATATACCATCACAATAAACATTTCCAAACAGCTAACACTATCCATAGCATTTTGAAAACCTTTAGCTAAGACTGAAGTGCAAATTTAACCTTCTAAATAGCACTATTTAACTAATTCGTTCTGACAGTTGCCCAAGCTGCACTTTAGTCATGCCACACCCAGCTGGTACTAGAGAAAAGATTTTCAAATTATGGCCATATACTTACATGCAATAATTCATGCAGAAGGCTATGAACACTGGGAGGCTTTAGGATAGCAGGTAAAGGAGCGAGCAGTATGTAGATGAACGAAAGAGGTCAATTTATTGAGGGAGGAGCGCTTTAGGAAAACTAATGTTTACAGAACTCTAGCCTTTTCTCTTGTGTCACTGAAATTTAATATAATCCAATGCAGTCTCACCTATTTTACTAAATGTAAGTAGTGTTCAAGTACTTAACTATGCAGGCTGCCTCTGTCTAATAATGTATACACTGAGGAGTACTCATATTTAAGACACAATCACTCTTTTTAAGACATTAAAAGCAGTGATATAGTGTAAGATTTAACAAGCATCATTTTAATTACCAATACTGTCAGAAATGAAACTATTTAAGTAATTAGAATATATAAAACATCACTAATAAAACTGAGTTGTTAGTTTATTGCTACTGTTTCAGTTTGAAATGTATAATCTGTTCCTCTCCACTCAGAAATACCAATGAGAATTCATGTTGCAGTTAAAATATGAACTGTGACTGAAATACCTGAAATCAATGTCTTTGAAAAAACAGAATTTAAAAGGAAGTGCTACTGTTATATTTTATTCCCAAAGCCTCACAGTGCCTGCCACCAAAGTTGCTCTACATCATCTAACTATGAACAGTAAGGTAGGCACAGACCAAGCAGTTGGTAATACAGCTTGGCACGCAGACACCGGACGAGAGAGACTGCAGCAAGGGTTTCACGTGATCGTGTGTAATGTTCGTCCACACCTTAGTCTTCGACTTGGGGCTGCCGCCATTCTGCCCTTCTTCAGAAGCATCATCCCCTCGGCCAGAATTCAACCACCTTGTCTTCTCTCGCTGCTGTTTCTGAAAACTATGCCGCAGAGGAGAACAAGTGCCTGAGTCCCCATCACTAGCAAAAGAATACCCAGTGACACTAGCAGGAATCTCCACATCACTGTATTTTTTAGACTTCTCTCTCAGAGCAGGGCATCGATAGGGATAGCCAGTTCTGTAACCCTAAAGAAACATGACAGCAAAATACTCAGTCACTTCATGTGCACTTTATTTTGAATGCTTGCTTCTAGTTTTAAAGCCACCTAAGATAAACACAGCAACATAAACTCTCCACAACTGCATGAAAAGTACTTTCCAGATGATCTGAACCTGCTTTTCCATCCAATTATTTGGTAGTTCCACATTTCCAGGATCCATATTTCTACTTGCCACTCTCATCCTAACTGGCACTTCATTGCCTTTTAGGGTAACAAGAAGAATCTCACATTTCTCCTTGAATCTGAAGGAATGAAAGCATGAACATTTGCCCCATTGTTGTGGGGAAGTTTCCTTACAGTGATGAGAAATATCCCATCTCTCTTTCTTCAACTCCAAGCTAGAAATTTGCACTGGCTATTTTAACTGTGGGTAGTTAAGGAAAGAGCAAGTGTGATATAGTGGTTTGAACATTGGACTATGAGTCAAGGAAACCACGGTTTGGTTCCCTGCTAACCTATGGAAATCCACTGGGTGACTTTGGTTGAATCACACACTCTGAGCCCCAGAAAACCCCATCTTAAGCAAGAAACATCTTCAAGGCATACAACAATAAGTTAAGAAAAAAAATCTATTTAGTGCCAAAATATATCCCAGTGTTTCTCTATGGCTTCTATCTAGAGTTGGAGGGAGCAGCAGGGAATTGACCTAGATTTCCTATGAAGGCACAGTTTGAAGTCAGGGAATGCCACACACCTTTGTATTTACTAAGGAGTATGGTTTACTGGAGAGTCAGTGAGGTACAGTGGTTTGAGTGTAGGACTAGGACTCTGGAGATCAGGGTTCAATTCCCCACTCGGCCGTGGAAACCAAATGGGCATGTCCTTGGGCAAGTCACGCCCTTTTGGCCCAAGAAATCCCTATGGCAGGTTTGCCGTAAGGCTGCCATAAGTTGGAAATGACTTGAAGGCGCACAAAACAACAAATTTTATTGAATCCAACTGAACACATTTCTAAGTAAACATATAACAATGTCTGATGGTCACACATTTTGGCTTGACTACAAAAATTTGGCAATCTTTGTAGTTGTCTCCACATCACCCTTTAAAAAAAAGATGTATTAAGGCTTAATACATCTAGAATTATGGCAAAATACAATAGTACTGGCAATATCAATAGTACAAAAGAATAAAAAAAATAAGACTGGGGCAAAATCTTTTTTTGAAAAGGAGCCCCCTTTCTAATCCTAATAATCTAAAAATATTTTTCCTTCAAAAGTCTACAGCCTTCTCACTATGTATTTTCTTTTCTGCAAACCGAAACAAAATCTCCACAGCAAACCAATTTTGCAAGGCTTTTTTGATATTAAGTAGTATCTGATAACAGTTGTGAGACGAATGAATGAGTTCTGACTTAAACACAGAGCTGAAGAACCAAAGTACCAAGGAATAGGGCCTAAGAACCAAACAAGATGGTTCCGCACAGAGCACTGATATGAAGGACGGATTTGGCAGCCAAGGCAGAGAATGCTGAGGAATTTGGAAGCTGAAGCGGGGTGCTGTTCAGGTGTGACGAACTAAAAAGGATGGCCAGGGGAGTGCTGTTCCCCTGAGCTGCAAACTGACAGGATAATGGACTGCTTTGAACAGCATGTCATCTCCAAAGAGAAGAAGTTGAGTAATGGGTTGCAATATTGCAAAACTTCAGCAACCAAAAAGCCAGAAAGAAAAAGGCATCAACCGCGGCACCGATGTCATCCCCAGCCTTCGAGAACACCTGATCACTGTTCAGCGGAAGGAAAGTGTGTGTGAGTACTGAATGAATGTGTGAATGAAAGAAAGAGATCTTGATACTTAATGTTTGTATTGTTTTTGTTATTCAATAAATGTTACATGCATAGTGGCTAAAAACCAAATTTGGTGTCTTAAGTATCTGTGTCAGCTCTGCTTGGTAAAGTCCACGGAAAGAGAAATTTTCATTACATGCTCTCCGGTTAAATGGGCTGTTCTTATAAACTTGGGTATAACACAGTAATAATCTCCCCTACATCAGACATCTTAGGAGTGGTGCACAAAAAAATTAGTCTTACCAAATTATCAAGCATTCGCATAAGAGCTTCAAATTCCTGCTCTCCAGTCAGCCATTTGGGATAGGATGGTGTCCCCTCCCCTGCTGGAGACTCATGACAACGAGACTTTGCTTTATATTTTCCAGGGTCCAAAAGTACTAAGTTATCTGGTCCTCCCGCACTGGCCAGAGTGCGTACCTTAAAACAATAAAAACAGACCAAGTTTCTGTCACAATCAAACATAATGCAGTGGTTAGTTAGCAATTATGTTAAATACCTCATTATCGTTTGTCCTATCAAAAGGTTCTTTTTAGGGAAACTTGCCCATCCAATTCAAGAATAACATCAGCATTCCCTTACAGTGCTGAAATAAAAATCTGCCATACATTTTCAGGCAATGTCTTTTTGCTACCTTGTCTCCTGCTATTAGCACTAAAACATTCTGCAGTGATTTTGTTTTTCAAATATATGTCATAATGTCAGCCTCAAAACCACAAAAAAAAAAAAATGCTTACTTGAATTTCACAAGCAGCAGCCAAATTATGAATATAGTAGAAAGCTTCTTCAACACTTTCTCCAACTGATACCAAACCATGATTTCTGAGAATAAGAACCTTACGAAGAGAAACAGAAAAAGAATTATTGCATATTAGAGGAATTCCAGACTAAACTTTCTCCTTGCCTTTTGTACGTTGGTTAAGTTACTAACCTTGCTTTTGGGGCCCAGATTTTTCTGAATCAGCACTTTTTCCTCTTCATCCACAAGAATCCCATGGTAATCATGATATGCTACCTCTCCAAGTGACAATGCCTCAGGTGAAATTGGCAGGAGACCACATTTCATTGCAGATACCTGATAATATTACAACACATTTTATAAAGAGGAGTATAATAAAAAAAAAATATGGAAATCCTGTATTTACAGACAATTTCTGTTCTTCTCAGGATAACAGCTGGTGGGAGGCAAAGTTCTCCTTGAGGCTAGAAAGGCAGTCTCCAAATGGAGGCAACACATCTCTTCTGATGGAGACAACACATCTCTTCCCAACATATAAATGTTAAATACAAGATACCATCCAAAAATCAAACTCTAAAACTGAACAGGACCATGGAAGCAAAAATCAAAATTGAACAAGGAGGCAGGATGAATTTGAAATGCTACAAACCTTGCACTTTAAAAATAATTTTGAAATGTTTTTTTCACAAATAGGCCAGAAACCCTAAGTAATTTGCTCAAGGAATAAAATGTGTCCAGGGGGATCAAATGGGGAATCTTTTCTCCTCAGCTGTCTAAGTAGGCAGCTTCGTCTGCAAAGCAAGTTGGCAGAAAAATAATGTATCTACAGAGACAGAGGTCAGGTCTAGCTTTGATTTTGATTCCAATTCTATCTCTACCCCAATGGCTTAAAACAGGCTGGGAGAGATCTAGCAAAATTGCACCTAGAAGATGGCTTTTCTAATTTAAAAAACAAGGATGTATAAGAATGTTGGCAGCTGAACTGTGGCCCATTTCTGCATGACAGGCTTTCCAAATTTGGGCAATAGTGGTTCAAATGCTCATTGTGTGCCACTTTGCCAGCTGAGATTTTCTTGTTCTAGTACAATTTGCCATCGAGGAAGTGTTCAAAGGAAAGTAAGAATGAACACTGAAGCAGACACTTGGTCTGCTGGTGTAATCACAGACTGTACAGTAATGGCCCTGGCTGCAAAAGTCCACTGGCAATATCTGTATAAAAGAGACAATTCATCATGAGAGAACAATACACCTCTCCCCTCTGTCACAGTACCAGACTGGAGCAAATGAAGCCCAAGTTTTTCTCCATCCTGTTCTCTTTCTTTGCTTTAAAAAAAAAAAAGATGCCAGCCTCTCACAAAGCAACAGCCCTGCTCGAGTCTGACTGGACTGGAGAATATAGGAAGTCATCCAGGAGCTGAGAGGAGAAATGAAATTTGGAAACTGTTTTTCCTGGTCCATTCCTTTTATTAAATACCCTCTTCCACTTAAGAAGATAAGTACTGCTATAAGATACACATGCACAAACTGTACTGACCTTACTAAATTGGTGTGCGTGTGGTATGTGTAGGGTGAGACAATATCTTCTTTGAATATCAGATTAGCAGTCCTCTCCCTTAAAAATTACAATGCGTTGAGGGGGGGAACCCTCCTCTTTTAAACAATTTCCCCCTTTTCTTTTCTACATCACTATACACAGCACTTTATTGCAGTATTGTTCCAGCTGCACAGTAAGTGACTGGTTTCCTGAAGAACTAGAAAACTAAATTCTCAGCCTAAATCTCTATGTTCTGTCATACAGGGGATGCAGTATTTGGTCCCTGATTCATTCACAAAGTAGGATTCTCCACTGAGAGCTATAATAGTGGGATTTCAGTGATAAATACTATTAAGGCTAACTTTACCCACCAATCACCACATTGTCCTAACTATTTACACTGTATTCACATGTAGAGTGCTGTTTGACTGAAGTCTCAATATGTTCAGTTAATTTTAACTATGTTCCAAAGGTCATCCATAAAGTTGCTTCAATTACAACTTCTCCCTAATTTCAAGCACATTTTAGGGGAAATTCAAACAATTTTCAGTATAACTGTTTATTTCTGAATTAAATTTAAATAATATTTCCTATGTTTTTAAATTTGTTATTCTTATTCCTCAACACCAAGTTCTACCTGTCACTACTATGTGCTGATGTATGGTCCTTTCTGAAGCTGAGCTACATGCCTTTACATGAAATTGGCTGCTACTTCACACCTGGAGTAAAAAAGAATTTCTCACCGCTGCCCCTGCTGGTGTATGGATGTGAACAATGCACTTGACATCAGGTCGAGCTGCGTAAATGGCAGAATGCAAGGTGAAGCCAGCTTGATTAACTCCCAAATTGGTGCTTCCACGATCAACCACATCACCTTGAATATTTATTTTAACCTGGTAAATAAAATAAGTGTTAATCGTAGAAGTGATTTCCCTCCCAACCAAAGTACATGATCTCTTGGCAGGAAAGGAAAAGATTTAGTCATTTTAATGCACCTTAATGAAAATGAAAAATCCACATTATATATATAAAACACCAAGTAGAGACAGGAATAAAAAAGACCCATATATGTTGTCATTCCACTCCCTTATTCTCACCCAAGCTGCCTGCACTGCCAACAAAACTCCTGCTCAAGAGAAAGGAACCACATCTGCTTTCCTTCAGGGAATACATGCAGACAGAAAATTCAGAATCTATCGAGAGGCGGCAAATAATACTAGATCTGTTGCCTTCTAATATGCAAACTTAATCATAGAATCATAAAGTTCGAAGAGACCACAAAGGCCATCTAGTCTAACCTTCTGCCATGCAGGAATACATAATCAGACTACCCCTGACAGATGGCCATCCAGCCTCTATTTAAAGACCTCCAAAGGAGGAGACTCTACCACTCTCCAAGGGAGTGTGTTCCACTGTTGAACAGCCCTTACTGTTAGGAAGTTCCTCCTAATGCTGAGATGGAATCATTTTTCCTGTAGCTTACATCCATTGTTCCGTGTCCTATTCTCTGGAGCAGCAGAAAACAAGCTTGCCCCATCCTCAATATGACATCCCTTCAAATACTTAAACAGGGCTATCATATTACCTCTTAAACCTATCTTCTCCAGGTTAAACATAGCCAGCTCCTTAAGATGCTCCTCAATCAAACTGTTCCTTTCTGAAACTCACCATAAAGTTTCAAATATACAAATCTAACAGGAAAATAATCAATTATAGCTGCTTAAAGATGGAGGATATGAGACAGACTGCAGCATTTGATAGTTAAAGTGATTCCAAAGTTTAGTTTGAAAGTCAAGATAAATATAAAACTTCTGACCAGCATGAAAGAAAATGAGGGCACATGGCTTCAGCACCAAAGATCTGAGGGCAGGTAGGAGGAAGGATAAAAATGAAGGCATAAAACTGGAAATAGAAGCTGACTGGACAGCTGTCTTGGCATCTTTAGAAAAAAAAACCTCACAAACATAATGAAGCAGATTAATGAAACTGAGGACTCAGCAAATAAAGCTCTGCAGTTAGGAATAAAACAGACAACAATATTTGATAATTTACAGTAAGAAGTTCAAACTCTTAAAGAATGATTGATCAAGAAAGCAGGAACAGATGACCGATTGCAATATTTTGTGAGTTTTTCAAGGAAGAAAATGAAGATGTATTAGCACATGTAAAATAGTGTATATCTTTTTTAACGTAGAGAGATCTTGTAGCACCTTTTCTATTTCTATCAATAACGTCTCTATCCAGCCGGTCCAGGAAGCCCGCAGTCTCGGTTTCATCTTTGACTCCTCTTTGTCATTCATCCCCCTGATCCAGACTACAGCCAAAGTCTGTAGATTTTTTCTCTATAATATTGCCAAAATCCATCCATATCTCTCAGCTTCTACCGCAAAGACACTGGTCCATGCCCTAGTGGTCTCACGACTAGACTACTGTAACCTCCTCCTGGCAGGGCTTCCCCTCTCTCATCTCCACCCTCATTCCTGGAACTTTCTTCCTCTGCATGCACGGCTCATCACTTCCCTAACCAGCTTTAAGGCTGAGCTGAAAACCATATTGTTTAGGGAAGCGTTCTCAGGGAATTTGTGATTGTCATCTGGCTGTCTGATAATATTTGATGTGATGTGATTTGTTTTATATTTGATGTTTTTAATTTGTTTTTCTTTTCTATATGGTAATTTTATCTATTCCTCTTTTAATTGTTACTATCTTAGAGAGTACGCCTTGGGCAGGCTTTTATATACTCTTTAATTTTACCGACTTTGTACAGCGCTGTGTATAATTACAGCGCTTTAGAAATAAAGTTTAATAAAATAATAAATCATCATCAAAGCAGCACATACACAAAAAATCACGTCGGCTTCAAAATCTAGCATAACAAATTTTGTGCCTTAGATTTTGTTTTATGGGCAACATAGCAACATGTACTTCGAAGTATTTTTATGTTGTTGTTTAACAAACAAAAAAAAAAAACTTACCAGACTGGATGCAGTAACCTCACTATAGAGCAGTCCAAAAGGTACAATAAGAAAGTGTTCCTGCTCCAAATTTACTCTGACCTACAAATATGAAAATAAAAACTAAATATAAATAGACAGTAATACTTTAAAATATTTATTTTATAGATATGAAAAGAAGAATGACAGCTCTGCTTGAAACCTATAATTTCTTGATATGCATATAAACCTCTTAAACATCCAGAAAAAATAAATTAAGTCCTGGGATTCTGTAGGGCATATTATACTGTTCAGAAAATTCCCCCTAAAGTTCTGTTTAGTAAGACCTTCACAAAAGTATTTCACCAAGCTAGAAAAGTACTGTATATACTCATGTATAAGTCTAGAAATTTTATTCAAAAAATGGACCAGACTTATCCATGGGTCAATGTCAGTGATGTATTTGAACTCTTATATATATAAAAAGGAACCATTCCCTTGTGAAAAACAAGAGCATATACTGCCCTGGAAGCACTATCCTTTAAGGTGAGCATAAACAGTTAGTCGTGTTGAATTTTGCAAGCTCTTTGGAATTATTTTCCTCTGCTTCATCCTTTAGATGCTTTCTTACATGCCCCTAAGTTTTACCTCAACTTATCCATGGGTCATATCAAAATCTATAATTTTGGCCCCAAAATCTGCCCTCAACTTATACATGAGGTCAACTTATTGTCGAGTATATATGGGTATCTGTTTTCTAGGTATGAGAATATTCAATATTTGCAAACCAAAATGAAATCCATATTGTATGCATAGACAGAATTGTTGTAAGAGGCCTTCTTTATATGGAATGCAATACATATATCATAGCCATTACTAGTTTCAAGAATTAAGAATGAATGTAGGAACTGCTGGTCATTAAAGCCATATGTACTCCAAACCTCAGATAAGTTAAACAAACACAGTCATAGTTCTACCCAAGAGAAGCATTTCATGCAAAGTGCCCACCATTTTTTAACATATATACACATTCCAGAAGCAAACATCCAGCAATCTCAAATCTAATCAATACAACTGGTGCGGACAAAAAGTTTCCCTCTGCACACAAATGAATTGCAGCCTCATTCATACAGGCTGCTGACCTAGTTTTCCCCACTTTCCCCTCCCACTATCAAATATAACTTCTGGCTGGAGATGATCCTCAAGGCCTTCTCAGAAGACCATTAGCTAGTTGAGAAAACAGGGCAAAAGGCAAGGTTTAGGGAAAAAAAATGCCTGGTACATTTTCTCTCTCTCCATGGCAATGACTCAAATGGAAGAGGAAAAAATGCAGGAGTAGAACTGGAAGGAGGACTAGAACGCTCTCTATCCCTTCTCCATCACACATGATAACTTTCAGCTTGCCTTAAATAAATATCAAAATTTGACG
Organism: Sceloporus undulatus; assembly: GCF_019175285.1. NCBI lineage: Eukaryota > Metazoa > Chordata > Lepidosauria > Squamata > Phrynosomatidae > Sceloporus > Sceloporus undulatus. The sequence continues at coordinate 99,158,689 of NC_056526.1, forward strand.
AAAGAAAAAAATCATCCTTGAATGCAAACTGGTCTAGAAGATTCAAAATGTTTTTGTTCAGTTATTCAAGGCTTACCTGACCTGGTTGTTTCACTTCACATGTGCATAGTGTTAGTTTTGAATAAAATGTTTTCTGAAACAAATTGAACTTTTGTGGGATGCGTATTATTTCCACATTATTACTACCTCTGATACCAAATCTTCTGTTAAAGAAAAAAATACCTGGGAACACGTCTACTTCTTTAACTCAGGTATACCTATATATGAAATATTCAACAGACTTTAAAATCTTTTTAGTGTATCTTTCATATTATCATCTCTCCCCCTTTTAAGGCCAACTATAATATCAACTAAAGTAGTTAAACTAGACTGGTGTTAATATTAAGCCAAACATTCTGAGTTGTCTCACCAATTACATCTAAGACAGTTCAAGTGTATACCTAAAAATATACAGTATGACTGAAACTGGGACAGCTCTTAATCTATTGTCAAATGATGGTCTGAGTTGCCCTTATGACTGGACTGAGACAAACCTGCAAAGACGTACCATACAAATACAAACAACAGTCAGATGATAGAAACTATGCTTCACGCATCCAGTGGCAAACTTGAGTTTGTTGCTCTGTTTTATCACAGTGCAAATGCTCACTCCAGTTTTTTGGGTTTTTTTAATGTGGGGCTGAGCAGACAGGCTAAATAAAGTGGTTGCCAACCACTTTGAAGGTGGGACAGATTGAAGTTGTGCTCTGGCGGTCCAGAGCAAACAGAACCTGGGATAGTTCACATGGGGCTTTGTAGATCACCCAGGCCAACATATGAATCTAAAGAAGTAAGCTCAAATCTATGAAGGCTCAAATCTGTAACATAAGCTAATAAAATCTATTCCTGCTCCCTATTTTATTATTTTATAAGTATTTTTATTAACATATTAACAAAGGAACAAGGAACAAATATAAAAAATGTAGTATCTTTTAAAAAAATAAAATACATATTCATATTTTGCTCCCTCCTTTGACAGCCCTTTAATTGCTCCTATCTCTCCCTTGTACTCACTTTTATCCAGCAAAGTACAATTAACTCCTTTTAAATCACTGAATACAGATGGTAAACAGTGTCATTTCTTTGAAAATCTTTCCAAATATCTTGTTTTAAGGTAAGATTTTTTTAAAAGCATTTTCATTAGACTATGCAGAGCATATAGTGGGTAGCATGCAAAATGTCAAAATTGCAATTTGAAATTCCAAGATTAGTATGAATTCATTATTTCATGTGTGCTCTAAGCTATAGACAAACAACTTCTGAATTTTCAAAATATAGTGACCCCTTTCTAAACACGAGTCCAGAAAATGAAACAAACTAACCTGCTAGTGGATAATCAGAGTCTATAATAAAACTGGCATCAATAAGAAATAAGGGTTTTGCTGAAAATTAGCGCATGAATGTTAGGAAGTATTCTATTGATTAATAAATGTGATCTTTAAAAGATCCCTTTTCCATTATCTCTAACAGAAAGAGATAATGAAGAAGGAAGTAGAGGGGAAATATAGATTGTTTAAGGAAAGAAGATTGTATTTGAGAGGTACTAAAAGAAAGAGGGTATTTTGAATGGAGATGTGTCAGTATTGACATCTAATGTATAAATGGTGATTTTTATATGTATTGTATGTTTGTATGTGGTCTGGTATGTTTGGTATGTTTATATATACAGTGTTACCCCGGGTTACGAATGTAATTCGTTCCGCGGCGCCGTTCGTAACCCGAAATCTTTCGCTAGCCGAAAAAGCCATAGCCGCTAGCGCTGAAAGCCGCGATTTCGTGCGAAATCGCGCCGAAAAGCACCAAAAATTTTTTCGTAAGCCGAAAAAAAAAACGTAACCCGAAACAGTTTTTTCCTATTTATTTTTTTCGTATCCCGGAAATTTCGTAACGCGGTGATTTCGTATCCCGGGGTACCACTGTACTTAATAAATTTCTGAAAACTACAAATAAAAAGATCCCCTTTCCACAATGTAGACAGTAAGCATGTTATATATACACATATACAGTACAAAGTTATATATATGCACAGAGCCCCATTCCCTCCTTTTCTTTGAAAGTTAAATTACAGGTCATGTTTTCCTATCATATAGATTCAAATTTGGTAGGTTCACTAAGAGCCAGATGCAAGTAGCTTTGGAAGTCTGGTTATCCCAATAGTTAGTAGTAATTCCTGCTATGTGTAAAAATAAAATAAGATAAAACCAGAAAAACAGATATGATGATGTAAATACTCACTGTTATATGATTGTAAATAAGCTGTGACCAGCCAAAGAGATCAGCTAGTCTATAGAAAGCTGCCAGCTTACATCTCAATAACTTCTCTCCCTTCTCATAAGCAATAGAATCAGATCCCCTGAGATCATTCACAGGTGTCACCATGCCAAGACCTGAAGAGAGAAAAGGGACACACCTAATATTGCACCTAGATGGTCAGATCTCTCAATAGTGTCCCCTGAATGTCTTTCTCAATCCTAGACCAGATAACTTTAAGCCAAATTGCAAGGTATCATCACACCCTTCTAACCTGTAAAACATTATTTCTTTTGAACAGCTGCATCGGTTTCATAATATTGTGTTACTCTGGAACATAACAAAATAACACAATCCAGGCTTCTGGTACTATTTATACTTTTCAACTTCTCTTCATTTACTTAGCAGTAAATCATCAGCCACTGACATTTGTATTTTTAGTATATGAAGTAAATTAGTTTTAATACAAAATACCTTTTTTGTTATATTTGTCTCAAGTATGTCTTTTTAAAAACTTGAAAGAAAAGAGATAAAAGCATACCGCCATTTTAAACATTTACAAAACATCCCTATATATACAGTACTTACTCAGGAGAAAGTTTCATTTATGACTTCTGTCATGTACATTTGTACAGATTTGCAGCCTTACATATTTAAACTATTTGTAACCAGCTACTTCTACATGGCTAAGCTAAAATCAATAAATGACAGGTTCTACCTGCAGACTTACATCTAAAATGTATAACACAATGGAAATGGGGAAAGATGAATGAAACTTTTCTCTCCCTCCCCCCCTCCCTCTGCAGTTGAGACCCCTTTAAACTCCCAAAGCTCAATCTCTGGAATTCTGGGTCTGTGAGCATGTGGCCGTCTGTCAAAGAGCTCCTGGTGCCACATAAACTACAATTCCCAGGATTCAATGCACGAGCCCCTGGCAGTCCAGCAGTGTGTTGGGGACAGCAGAGATCCTCCAATGAATCCAGTCCCCTAGCTTTTATAATCTCTCACACACAACTGCAGGAAGAATAACCCACTTTGGAGACTGATTAACTCAGTGCTAGAGGGAATCCGGGGAATGCTAGGGTTTGGGAACATTGAGACTTCTCTGTCAGTGACGCTCTGAGGCCACACAATAGACGACATTCCCAGGATTCCCCAGGCACTGAGGCAGTCTCAATGGGACCATTTCCTCGTGTGGATGCAACTGGTGAGGCATTTCTGGGCACTGCAGTTCAACTAACGGTTGGAGGGTTATGGGACGCCCTGGCAGAGATAGCTCTGGGGCCACAGTGTACTACAATTCCCACATTTCCCCCAGCACTAACCCAGGACAGTTAAGAGTCACTCTCAAACTGGATTATTTCCTCAGTGTGGATGGCAGCTTTGGTGAGGAACTCTGGGCATCTTCAGTCCAGCATTGTTTTATATTTATTCGGCAGTGGTATTTTTGACAGAGATAAGGTGACCATGCTCCTGCCCTCCTTTTCCAGGATATGCCCTCTTCTGTCAATTTCCAAAATTTTCCTCCAGTTGGATCAATGGCTTTAAAAAAGAAGGCATGGAGTTATCATTACAGGGTGTTTTTTTAAGCTTTTATTTTGGCCATGTCCTACATATTTTTCCTTGGGTGCCCTACAATTTTGGGGTTAGGGCATGGTACCTTGGTCAAGAGCTTTCCGTTCCAGGGGTTAAACTGCCAGTCTGTGCTGGTTGGTGCCTGGAGCTGGAACAACCAACCATCCCCAAATTCCATAGCCAATTCACAAAGACAGTAAAGTGGTCACTCAAACCAGATTAATTTCTCCAGTGTAAGATGCAGCCCAAGCCTTTTGCGCTCTCTTATGCCTGAGATGTCAAAGCCCAGCCTTGGCACCACAACAAACTAAAATCCCAGATTCCAAGGATGAGTGATGAAGAGTGAAGCAGTGGTGGGCAAGCGCCAAGTGGCTGAATGCGTTTTTTCTGAACATGTGCACCTCTTTGCCTACAAGTCTCACAGACTTTTTTTTGTTTTAAGCAACGTGTACCCATTAACGAACTCCTTCATGTCTCCTTTATTTAGTTGGGGGGGAATACAGACAAAACAAGTCAAAAGGAAGAAAAACCAAAGTCCCTTGCCAAAGGGGTTGGTTGTGGGAATAATGCATCTGAAAATAGGCAAGAGGAATGTTAAAATAAGGCCATGTTCATGAGACAAATGTGCCTGTTGGAATGGGAGAGGGGGGTGGCCAAAAGGAAGTACATTTCCGTATCTGTCTAGGAATAATGTCAAAAGGTCCTCCATTTGATCATGCCTAAAAAGATGCATTTATATTATATTTCTAAAAAAAAAGCCGCAAAATTTTTTGTGTGTCCTCCATTTTGAAAAAAGTGTCCTAACATTTGAAAAATGGGTTGTCGCTGCAGTTGTCCACATGTGTCCCGATTTGGAGGCCTCACTTATATGGCAAACAGATATACCTGTGGGATGTTTGAAAAATGTAACGGCTATTTTAAATTATCCAGCAAAATAACTAGCAAAGATCTGTGCTATTCTACCTGGTTGTTGCCAGTTTTAAGGAAGATGACAAAAGGACTTTGCTGAGCAAACGTGGAATCTGCACACTACAAGTTAAAGAGGCTACTGTTGAAACAAAGGAAAATTTTATAAAAAAAAGAATTATTTTTGTGTTGCCTGACTTTTCCAACGTGTTTGTTGGACAGGTGCTGTCTCTTCAATATCAGTGAATGGTTGATCAGTAAAAAGATAAATAGAACTTCTAAATAACAACAATTCATTTTGAAGAGCCCACCACACTATAATGAGTCTTTCCTTCTATTTCAACAGTCAACAAATATAAAAACATTCAGAGATGCATAAAATGGATGCCATACAAACCTTGTTCCTCATTTCCTGGACCTCCTTTGATTTGGTGTTCATGGAACAAATAGATTTTGGACCGCAGAGGTGGCAGTTTCTATGTCCATCCTCTTTAGTCCCGGTAATAGCAAAAACATTGCATAAATCAAAAAGACTGTTAAAAATGTTCCTGGAATGCTCATAGGCAACAGATTTACAACACAGTAATCATGCATAACCCAAATAACTGAGAACTGAATCAATGATTAGAGTTCACACGATAACTTTTAAAAAATAAAAAAATAATAACCATCTCCTCTCAACATCCGAAAACAGTTATAATTAGGCTGGTTGACCATATTTATATATTCGTAAGAATATGAAAAAATACCAGATAACGAAAAACCAAAACCTAGTACAGAACTAGTAATGGTATAAAGAGAAATGCTTCAATTGGCCTTCTAAAATTAACACAAAGAACCCTGAAAAAAAAAGAAACCAGTAAATGTGGTTTCCCAAAAAACAGATTCTTTCTTCAACCATGTGAATCCACCAATGGCTGCAATCCTATGCCTGCTGTCCCTGTTGAACTCAGTAAGACTTAGTACATAAATAATAAACAGCTTGTGTGGCTGAAGCAAGAAATCTAATAATGGTGGCAGATTCTTTTAATTTTCACATCATTGATGCACTTCTCTGATATTTAAACACACAAAAGAAAACAACAGCACAAGAAGGACAGGATAGAAGCATGTGAATGTCCAAGAACCAGACCTCGGTGAATGATTCTTTATACAGTAGTGGGTCATCACCAAAGTTTGGAGTCAAAAAAGCAAAACTAGAAGGGGACTTCTAGAACTGGGGTTTTTTTTTTTTGTTTCGTTCTCTGCACAAGCAAATTGATGGATCAGCCTAAAAGTAGGAGTTTGGTGATGTTCAAGTTATTTTAAATAAATCTTACAGCTTGAAAGAGTACAACAACAAACAAAAAAATCCCATACACACAAAGCACTTTCAATGATTTCTTTGCAGGAGGTGTGTTTTATCATGGCCAGTACAGTTAGCATGTTGGAAAGAAGCTTCATTCACATCATAGGTCTGATCTTTTTTAATCTCAAACATAAATTACAACAGGCTTAAAAACCTCATTAATTAAATACCATTGTTTTACTGCTCAGAAAATGTAACTGAACATTAAAACAAAACCTTTTTACACAGATGCTACTCCCCGACGCCCACCAAATCCCACCCCCACCACCCCCTACTTTTCAAGCAAAAAGATGCCAGGAATATAACTCTTTAAAAGCAAACATATGTTAAAATGTTTTCAAGTATGAAGTAAAATGGAGGAATGAAACATGAAGCTATGGATACTCACTGATATTCTTATTTTTTCCATTAAACAACTCCAGCTTTATATTAAAGATATTTAAGTAACAAATAGTAAAAAACCCTTATAAAACTGAAAAGTTTACAAATCAAATTATTAGAATCCAGAAATACATGGACTGTATGTAACGGCTTAAGACTGTACAACTGTTTCTTAGAGAATACGAAACAAGAATTATGTTTGTAAACTGATACCCTCCCTCATCACTTACATTGGGGTTCCTCAAAACTTTTGATCCTCTTGCTGTTTAATATTCAGATCACCAGAAGTCTCGCCAGAACATGGCAATGATGGGATTCTGGGAAATAAAGTCCAAAACATCTGGGGACCCAAAGGGGGGAACTACTGATGGATTTCAGATATGGAATGGTCTTTTTATTGCCATTCAAAGAAACAGAAACACATATAAACGCTTCAGGACACTATTTATTCTCGGGGGTGGGGGGGGGAGGAAAAAAAGAAAGATGGTATTCAAGATTTAACAGTACTAGACACAATAAACAAAGAAAAAAGTGCCAGATATTCCATGAATCGTCTACTACTCCATTCTGTCTGTGCATTTCTAGTTAATACTACATTGGTTAAGAACAACTAGACTTTCCCTTTGAATAATTCTGAAGGAAGAAAGAACGCAACCAAAATCTAGGGGTATAAGTTACAGGTAGCAGAAGAGAAAAATATGTAGAAAAAAGACGAAGAATGTTGAATGATCTATCACTAAGAATGGCTATGAAGGGGTTCTCATTAAATGGCCTCAATTCTTACTATAGTCTAACAACAATTACAAAAGCCTGCATCACACACAAATTATGGAATTGTAGAACTAAAGGAGCATATACCATCACAATAAACATTTCCAAACAGCTAACACTAGCCAGAGCATGTTGAAAACCTTTAGCTAAGACGAAGTGCAAATTTAACCGTCTAAATAGCACTAGTTAACTAATTCGTTTCTGACAGGTTTCCCAAGCTGACTTTAGTCTCCACCCAGCTGGAACTCGAGAAAGATTTTCAAATTAAATTGCATATACTACAGGCAAGAATTCATGGCAGAAGGCTAATGAACACTGGGAGGCTAGGATAGCAGGTAAAGGAGCAAGCCAGTATGTAGATTACGAAAGAGTCAATTATTGAGGGAGGAGCGCTTTTAGGAAAACGAATGTTTTACAGACTCTAGCTTTTCTCTTGTGTCCACTGAATTTAATAGAATCCAATGCGCAGTCTCACCTATTTTACTAAAGGGTAAGTAAGTGGTTCAGTACTGTAACGATGCAGGTATGCCGCTGTCTGTCTAATAATGTATACACTGAGGAGTACTCATATTTAAGACACAATCACTCTTTTTAAGACATTAAAAAGCAGTGATATAGTGTAAGATTTACAAGCAAAATCATTTGATTACTCAATACTGTCGAAATGAAACTATTTAAGTAATTAGGAAGATCTGTATATAAAACAAGCACGAATAAAACTGAGTGTTTTAGTTTTTGCTACTGTTTTCAGTTTGAAAGTATAATCTGTTCCTCTCCATCCGCTCCACTCAGAAATTACCAATGAGAATTCATGTTGCAGTTAAAAGTATGAACTTTGACTGTAATACCGAAATCAATGTCTTTGAAAAACAAATTTATAAAAGGAGTGCTACTGTTGGATTTTATTTCGCAAAGCCCACATGTGCCTGCACCAAAGTTGCTCTACACATCATCTAACTATGAACAGTAGGGAGGCACAAGACAAAAGCAGTGGTAATACAGCTTGGCACAGACAACCGACGAGAGAACTGCAAGCAAGGGTTTTCACGTGAGCTGGTGTAATGTGCGTCCACCCTTATCCTCGAATTGGGCTGCCGCGCATTCTCTGCCCTTCCTTCAGAAGCAAAGCTCATCCCCTCGGCCAGAAGTCAACCACCTGGTCTTCTCGTCCGCTGCTGTTTCTGAAACTATGCCGCAGAAGGGAACAAGTGGCCTGGTCCCCATCAATAGCAAGAATAAACCCAGTGACACGAGCAGAATCTCCACAATCACTGTATTGTTGTTTAGACTTCTCTCTTAGAGCAGGGGCAGCGAAGGGATAGCAAGTTTATGGTAAACCTAAGAAACATAACAGCAAAACACTCAGTCACTTCAATGTGCATTTATTTTTGATGCTTGCTTCTAGTTTTAAAGCCACCTAAGATAAACACAGCACATAACTCTCCACAACTGCAGAAAAGTTACGTTCCAGATGATCTGAACCTATCTGGAAACCTGCGTTTTCATCCATTATTTGGTAGTATCCAAATTTCCAGGATCCATATTTTCGACTCTTGCCACTCTCATCCTAACTGGCACTTCAATTGCCTTTTAGGGTAACAAGAAGAATCTCACATTCTCCTTGAAATCTGAAGGATGAAAGCATAAATTTGCCCCAGTGTTGTGGGGAGAGTTTTCCTTACAAGTGATGAGAAAGATCCCCATCTCTCTTTCTTCACTCCAAGCGAGAAATTGCACTGGCTATTTTAAAACTGTGGGTATTTTTAAGGAAAGAGCAGTGGTGATATAGTGGTTTTGAACATTGGACTATGTCAAGGAAACCACGGTTTGTGGTTCCCTGCTAACCTATGGAAATCCACTGGGTGACTTTGGTTGAAATCACACACTCTGAGCCCAAGAAAACCCCATCTTAAGCAAGAAACATCTCAAAGGCATACAACAATAAGGTTAAGAAAAAAATCTAGTTAGTGCCAAAATAGATCCCAGTGTTCTCTATGGCTCTATCTAGAGGTTGGAGGGGAGCAGCAGGGAATTGACCTAGATTTCCTAGAAGGAACAGTTTGAAGTCAGGGAATGCCACACACCTTTGTTATTTACTAAGGAGTATGGTTTACTGGAGAGTCAGTGAGGTAGCAGTGGGGTTGAGTGTAGGACTAGGACTCTGGAGATCAGGGTTCAATTCCCACCGGCCGTGGAACCAAATGGGCAAGTCCCCCCCCTTGGCAAGTCACGCCCATTTTGGCCCAGAAAATCCTATGGCAGGTTTCGCGTAAGGCTGCCATTAAGTTTGGAAAGGACTTGAGGCGCAACAAAACAACAAATTTTATTGAATCCAACTGAACACAATTGTCTAAGTAAACATGAAACAATGTCTGATGGTCACACATTTTGGCTTGACTACCAAAAATTTGGCAATCTTATTTGTATGTTGTCTCCACATCACCCTTTAAAAAAAAAAGATGTATTAAGCTTAATACATCTAGAATTAGGGAAAATAGCAATAGTACTATGGCAATAATCATAGACAAAAGAATAAAAAAAAAAATAAGACTGGGGCAAAAAATCTTTTTTTTAAAGGAAGCCCCCCTTTCTAATCCTAAGTAATCTAAAAATATTTTTTCCTTCAAAAGGTCTACAGCCTTTCTCACTAGTTATTTTCCTTTCCTGCAAACAAACAAATCTCCACACAGCAACCAATTTGCAAGCCTTTTTGATATTAATAGAAATCGTCTGAGAACAGTGTGTGAGAACGAATGAATGAGTTCTGACTTAAACACAGAGCTGAAAGAACCAAAAGTACCAAAAATAGGGCCAAGAACCAAACAAGATGGTTCTGCACAGAGCAATGATAGGAAGGACGGATTTGGGCAGCCAAGGCAAGAGATGCTGAGGAATTGGAAGCTGAAGCGGGGTGCTGTTCAGGTGTGAGAATACAAGGATGGCCGAGGGGAGGGCTGTTCACTCCGGAAGCTGGGCAACGGACAGGATAAGGGAAATGGACTGCGCTTTGAACAGCATGTCTTCTTCCAAAAGGAAGAAGTGTGAGTATGGGTTGCAATATTGCAAAACTTCAGCAACAAAAGCAGAAAGAAAAAGGCATCAACCGCGGCACGATGTCATCCCCAGCCTTCGAAACAACAACTGATCACTGTTCAGCGGAAGTGAAAGTGGGTGTGAGTACTGAGGAATGGGTGAATGAAGAAAGAAGATCTGAGTACTTAATGTTTGTATTGTTTTTTTTAGTCAATAAATGTTACATGCATAGTGGCTAAAAACCAAATTTTGTGTCTTAAAGTATCTGTGTCCAGCTCTGCTTGGTAAAAGTCCCACGGAAAGAAGAAATGTTCATTACAATGCTCCCGGTTTAAAATGGGGCTGTTCCTTATAAACTTGGGTAATAACACAGTAATAATCTCCCCTAAAAATCAGACATCGTAGGAGTGTGCACAAAAAAATTAGTCTTACAAAATTATCAACATTCGCATAAGAGCGTCAAAGTCCTGCTCCTTCCATCAGGCCATTTGGGATAGGAATGGTGGTCCCCTCCCCGGCTGGAGACCATGAACAAAGAGACTTGCTTTATATTTTCCAGGGTCCCAAAAGTACTAAGTTATCTGGTCCTCCAGCACTGGCAGAGTGAGTACCTTAAAACAATAAAACAGACCAATTTCCTGTCACAATCAAACATAAGTGCAGTGGTTAGTAGCAATTATGTTAAAACCCTCATTATCGTTTGTCCTATAAAAGGTTCGTTTTAGGGAAACTTGCCCATGCCAATTCAAGGAAACATCCTCATTCCCTTACAGGCTGAATAAAAATCTGCATACATGTTCAGGGCAATGTCCGTGTTGGCGTACCTTTCTCCTGCTATTAGCACTAAACATTCTCAGTGATTTTTGTTTGTCAAATATATGATCATAATGTCAGCCCTCAAAACCACAAAAAAATGCTTACTTGAATTTCCCAAGCAAGCAGCCAAATTATGAAGATAGTAGAAAGCTTCTTCAACACTTTCGCCAACTGATACCAAACCAGGATTTCTGAGAAGAAGAACCTTACAAGAGAAAAAGAAAAAGAATTATTGCATAGTAGAGGAATGCGACTAAACTTTCTTCCTTGCCTTTTGTACGTGTTAGTTACTACCTTGCTTTTGGGGCCCAGATTTTTCTGAATCAGCACTTTTTCCCTCTTCATCCACAAGAATCCCATGGTATCAATGATATGCTACCCTCCAAGTGACAAATGCATCAGGTGAAATTGGCATAGGAGACGGCAATTTCATTGCAGATACATGATAATTTACAACACATTTTTATAAAGAGAGTATAATAAAAAAAAAATATGAAAATCCTGTATTTTACAGACAAGTTCTGTTCTTCTCAGGATAACAGCTGGTGGGAGGCAAAGTTCTCCTGGAGGCTAGAAAGGCTGCTCCAATGGAGGCAACACTCCTCTGTCTAGGGAGACACACATCTCCTTCCCACATTATAAATGTTAAATACAAGATACAATCCAAAAATCAAACTCTAAAACTGAACAAACCTATGGAACAAAAATCAAATTTGAACAAGAGGCAAGGAATGATTTGAAATGCTACAAACCTTGCACTTTAAAAATAATTTTGAAAATGTTTTTTTTCACAAATAGCCAGAAACATAGTAATTTGCTCAAAGGAATAAAATGTGTCAAGGGGGATCAAAATGGGAACTGTTTCTCCTCATCTGTCTAAGTAGGCAGCTTCGTCTTCAACAATTGGCAGAAAAATAATGTAACTTACAGAGACAGAGAGTCAGGTCTAGCTTTGATTATTTATTCCATATCTATCTCTACCCCAATGGCTTAAAACAGGCTGGGAGAGAATCTAGCAAAATTGCACTAGAAGATTGGCTTTTCTAATTTAAAAAACAAGGATGTATAAGAATGTTGGCACTGACTGTGCCCATTTCTGCATGACAGGCTTTCCCAAATTTGGGCAATTAGTGGTTCAAAATGCTCATTGTGTGCCACTTTGCCAGCTTAGATTTTCTTGTTTCTAGTACAAATTTGCCATCGAGGAAGTGTTCAAAAGGAAAGTAAGATAGAACACTGAAAGCAGACACTTGGTCTGCTGGTTGTAATCACAAAAGACTGTAAACAGTAATATGGCACTGGCTGCAAAAGTCCAATGGCAATATCTGTAATAAAAGAGACAATTCAATCATGAGAGAACAATACAACCTCTCCCCTCGTCACAGTAAAGACTGGAAAGCAAATGAAGCCCAAGTTTTTCTCTCATCCTGTTCTCTTTCTTTTTTGCTTTAAAAAAAAAAAAGATGCCAGCCTCTCACAAAGCAAGCCCTGCTCTGAGTCTGACTGAACTGGAGAATATAGGAAAGTCATCCAGAGAGCTGAGAGGAGAAATGAAATTATTTTTGGAAAACTGATTTTTTTCCTGGTCCATTCCTTATTAAATTAAAACCCTCTTCACTTAAGAAGATAAAGTACTTGCTATAAGAATAACAATGCACAAACTGTAACTGACCTACTAAATGGGTGTGCGTGTGGGATTAGTGTAGGGTGAGACAATATCTTCTTTGAATATCAGATATATGCAGTCCTCTCCCTTAAAAATTACAATGCGTTTGAGGGGGGGAACACCTCCTCTTTTAAACAATGTCCCTTTCCTTTTCTTTTTCTACATAACTATACACAAGCACTTTTAATTTCATAATTGTTCCACTTGCACAAAGTAGTGACTGGTTTTCCTGAAGAACTAGAAAACTAAATTCTTCACCTAAATCTCTAATGTTCTGTACATACAGGGGAATGCTAATTTGGTCCATATTCATGTCAACAAAGTAGATTCTCCACTGAGAGCTATAATAAGTGGGATTTCAAGTGATAAATACTATTAAGGCTAACTTTAACTACACCAATCAAACATTGTCCTAACTATTTACATCTGTAATTCACATGATGAATGCTTTTGACTGAAGTCTCAATATGTTTCAGTTTAATTTTAAACTAATGTTCCAAAGGTCAAAAAAGATCCATAAAGTTGCTTCAATTACAACTCTCCCTAATTTCCAAGACACTTTAGGGGAAATTTCAAACAATTTTTCATATAACTAAGTTTATATTCTGAATTAAATTTAAATACAAGTGCTAACCTCGGGTTATCAAATTAATTCGTATCCGCTGCCCCGTTCGTAACCACGATGCATTTTCGCAACCCAAAAGGCTTTCCGTTAGCGCTGGAAAGCAGCTAAGCACGCGCTTGCGTTTAAATTTCGCGCCGAAAAAAATTTCGTAAAAACCCGAAAAAACCTTCGTAGATCCCGGAACATTTTTTTCCAATCTAAACTTTTTCGTATCCCGGAAATTTCGTAACGCGATCAATTCGTATCCAGGGGTAACCACTGTATATATGCCTATGTTTTTATAAATTTATTAGTCTTATTCCTCAACACCAAGTTTCTACCTGTCAACTACTATTTGGTGATGTAATGGTCCTTTCTGAACTGACTACATGCCTTTTACAATGAAATTGGATGCTACTAATAATTCACACCTGTAGTAAAAAAGAATTTTTTCTCAACCGCTTGCCCCTCTGTGTATGGATGTGAACATGCACTTTTTGAAACATAGTCGAACTGCGTAAAATGGCAGAATGCAAGGTGAAGCCAGCTTTGATTAACAGCCAATATGGTGCTTCCACGATCAACCACAAATCACCTTTGAAATATTTATTTTAACCTGTAAATAAAATAAGTGTTAAATAACGTAGAGTGATTTCCCTCCACAACAAAGTAACATGATACTCTTTGGCAGGAAAGGAAAAGATTTAAGTCATTTTAATGCACCTTAAATGAAAATGAAAAATCCACATTATATATATAAAAAACCAAGTAGAGACAGAAATAAAAAAGACCCATATATGTTGTCATTCCACTCCCTTATTCTCACCCAAAAGCTGCCTGCACTGCAACAAAACTCCTGCTCAAGAGAAAGGAACCACATCTGCTTTTCCTTCAGGGAATACATCAGACAGATAAATTCAGAATCTAATCGAGAGGCGGCAAATAATTAAAACTAATCTGTTGCCTTCTAATATGCAAACTTAAATCATAGAATCATAAATTCGAAGAGACCACAAAGAAGCCATCTAGTCTATAACCTTCTGCCATGCAGGAATACATAAATCAACTACCCTGAAAGATGCCATCCAGCCTCTAGTTAAAGACCTCCAAAGGAGGAGACTAAACACTCTCTCAAGGGAGTGTGTTCCACTGTTGAACACCCATTAATGTTAGGAAGTTCCTCCTAATGCTGAATGGAATCTTATTTTTCCTGTAGCTTACATCCATTGTTTCCGTGTCCTATTCTCTGGAGCAGCAGAAAACAAATCTTGCCCCATCCTCAATATGAACATCACCTTCAAATACTTAAACAGGCTATCATATTACACTCGTTAAACCTATCTTCTCCAGGATTTTTTTTTTTTTTTTTTTTTTTTTAAACATAGCCAGCTCCTTAAGATGCTCCTCATCAAACTGTTTTTCCTTAGAAACTCACCATAAAAGTTTCAATAATACAAAATCTTAAAACAGGAAAATAATCAATTATAAGCTGCTTAAAGATGGAGATATGAGACAGACTGCAAGCATTTGAATGTTAAAGTGATTCCAAAGTTTAGATTTGAAAGTCAAGAATAAATATAAAAACTTCTGACCAGAATGAAAGAAAACGAGGGCACATGGATTATCAAGCACAAAAGATACTAGGGCAGGTAAGGAGGAAGGAGATAAAAATGAAGGCATAAAACTGGAAATAGAAGCTTGATGGACAGCTGTCGTGCATATTTAGAAAAAAAAAACCATCACAAAACATAATGAAGCAAGATTAATGAAAACTGAGGACTCAGCAAATATAAGCTCTGCAGTTAGGAATAAAACAGACAACAATATTTGGATAATGTTACAAGTAAGAATTCAAACTCTTAAAATAATGATTTGATCAAGAAAGAAGGAACAGATGACCGATTGCAATATTTTGTGAGTTTTTCAAGGAAGAAAATGAAGATGTAATTAGCAACATTGTAAAATAGTGGTATATCTTGTTTAAAACGTAAGAGATCTTGTAGCAACTTTTCTATTTCTATCAATAACTCTCTATCCAGCCGTCCAGAACCAGCATCTTCGGTTTCATCTTTTGACTCCTCTTTGTCATTCATTCCCCTGATCCAGACTACAAGCCAAAGTTCTGTAGATTTTTTCTATAAATATTGCCAAAATCCACATATTCTGCAGCAGTTCTACCAGCAAAGACACTGTCCATGCCCTATGGTCTCACAACTAGACTACTAACCTCCTCCTGGCAGGCTTCCCTATCTCATCTCCACCCTCAATTCCTGGAACTTTCTTCCTCTGGCAAATGCAAGGCTTCATCACTTTCCTAACCAGTTTAAGGCTGAGCTGAAAAAAACCATATTGTTTTAGGGAAGCGTTCTCAGGGAATTTTGTGATTGTCATCTGGCTGTCTGAATAAATATTGATGTGATGTGATTTGTTTTTATATTTGATGTTTTTTAATTTGTTTTTTCTTTTCTATATGTTAATATTTATCTATTCTCTTTAATTGTTAATATCTTAGAGAGTAACGCCTTGGGCAGCTTTTTATATACTCTTTAATTTTACCGACTTTGTTACAAGCGCTGTGTATAATTAAGCGCTTTAGAAAATAAAGTTTAATAAAATAATAAATCATCATCAAGCAGCACTACACAAAAAATCACGTCGGCTTCAAAATCTAGCATAACAAATTGTGCCTTAGATTTTGTTTTATGGGCAACATAGCAACATGTACTTCGAGTATTTTTATGTTGTTGTTTAACAAAAAAAAAAAAACTTACCAGACTGGATGCAGTAACCTCACTATAGAGCAGTCAAAAGGTACAATAAAAAAGTGTTCCTGCTCCAAATTTACTCTGACCTACAAATATGAAAAATAAAAACTAATATAAATAGACAGTAAATACTTAAAATATTTATTTTATAGATATGAAAAGAAGAATGACAGCTCTGCTTGAAACCTAAATTTCTTGATATGCATATAAACCTCTTAAACATCCAGAAAAAATAAATTAAGTTCTGGGAATTCTGTAGGGCATATTAACTGTTCAGAAAATTCCCCCTAAAGTTCTTGTTTAGTAAGACCTTCACAAAAGTATTTCACCAAGCTAGAAAGTATGTAAAAATACTCAGTATAAGTCTAAAATTTTATCAAAAAATGGACCAGACTTATCCATGGGTCAATGTCAGTGATGTATTTGTGAACTCTTTATATATATAAAAAGGAACCATTCCTTGTGAAAAACACAAGAGCATATACTGCCCTGGAAGCACTATCCTTTAAGGTGAGCATAAACAGTTAGTCGTTGAATTTTGCAAGCTCTTTGGATTATTTTCCTCTGCTTCATCCTTTAGATGCTTTCTTACATGCCCCTAAGTTTTTACCTCAACTTATCCATGGGTCATAACAAAATCTATAATTTTGGCCCAAAATCTGCCCTCAACTTATAACATGAGTCACTTATAGTCGAGTAGATAGGGTATCTGTTTTCTAGGTATGAGAATATTCAATATTGCAAACCAAAATGAAATCCATATTGTATGCATAGACAGAATTGTTGTAGAGGCCTTCTTTATATGGAATGCAATACACATATCATAGCCATTACTATTCCAAGAATTAAGAATGAATGTAGGAACTGCTGGTCATTAAAGCCATATGTACTCCAAACCTCAGATAAGTTAAACAACACAGTCATAGTTCTACCCAGAGAAGCATTTCATGCAAAGGTGCCCCACCATTTTTAACAATATACCATTCCAGAAGCAAACATCCAGCAATCTCAAATCTAATCAATACAACTGGTGCGGAACAAAAAGTGTTCCCTCTGCCACAAAGGAATTGCAGCCTCATTCATACAGGCTGCTGACCTAGTTTTCCCCCACTTTCCCCCATATCAAATATAACTTCTGGCTGGAGATGATCCCAAGGCCTTCTCAGAAGACCATTAGCTAGTTGAGAAACAGGGCAAAAGGCAAGGTTTAGGGAAAAAAAATGCCTGGTACATTTTCTCCTCTCCATGGCAATGACTCAAATGGAAGAGAAAAAAATGCAGAGTAGAACTGGAAGGAGGACTAACGCTCTCTCTATCCCTTCTCCATCACACTGATAACTTTCAGCTTGCCTAAATAATATCAAAATTGACGAAAGAAAAAAATCATCCTTGAATGCAAACTGGTCTAGAAGATTCAAAATGTTTTTGTTCAGTTATTCAAGGCTTACCTGACCTGGTTGTTTCACTTCACATGTGCATAGTGTTAGTTTTGAATAAAATGTTTTCTGAAACAAATTGAACTTTTGTGGGAATGCGTATTATTTCCACATTATATACTACCACCCTCTATACCAAATCTTCTGTTAAAGAAAAAAATACCTGGGAACACGTCACTTCTTTACTCAGGTATACCTATATAGGAAATATTCAACAGACTTTAAAATCTTTTTAGTGTATCTTTCATATTATCATCTCCCCCCTTTTAAGGCCAACTATAATATCAACTAAAGTAGTTAAACTAGACTGGGGTTAATATTAAGCCAAACATTCTGAGTTGTCTCACCAAATTACATCTAAGACAGTTCAGATGATACCTAAAATATACAGTATGACTGAAACTGGGACAGCTCTTAATCGATGTCAATGATGGTCTGAGTGTGCCCTATGACTGGACTGACACAAACCTGCAAAGACGTACCATACAAATACAACAACAGTCAGATGATAGAAACTAGGCTTCACGCATCCAGTGGCAAACTTGAGTTTGTTGCTCTGTTTTTATCACAGTGCAAATGCTCACTTCAGTTTTTTTGGGTTTGTTTTAATGTGGGGGCTGAGCAGACAGGCCAAATAAAGTGGTTGCCAAACCACTTTGAAGGTGGGACAGATGAAGTTGTGCTCTGGCGGTCCAGAGCAAACAGAACCTGGGATAGTTCACATGGGGCTTTGTAGATCACCCAGGCCAACATAATGAATCTAAAAGTAAGCGCTCAAATCTATGAAGGCTCAAACTGTAACATAAGCTAATAAAATCTATTCCTGCTCCCTATTTATTATTTTATAAGTATTTTTAATTAACATATAACAAAGGAACAAGGAACAATATAAAAAATGTAGTATCTTTAAAAAAATAAAATACATATTCATATTTTGCTCCCTCCTTTGACACCCCTTTAATTGCTCCTATCTCTCCCTTGTACTCACTTTTACCAGCAAAGTAACAATTAACTCCTTTTAAATCAACTGAATACAGATGGTAAACAGTGTCATTTCTTTGAAAATCTTTCCAAATATCTTGTTTTAAGTAAGATTTTTTAAAATGCATTTTCATTAGACTATGCAGAGCATATAGTGGGTAGCATGCAAAATGTCAAAATTGCAATTTGAAATTCCAAGATTAGTATGAATTCATTATTTCATGTGTGCTCTAAGCTATAGACAAACAACTTCTGAATTTTCAAAATATAGTGACCCCTTTCTAAACACGAGTCCAGAAATGAAACAAACTAACCTGCTAGTGGATATTCAGAGTCTATAATAAAACTGGCATCATAAGAAATAAGGGTTTTTGCTGAAAATTAGCGCATGAATGTTAGGAAGTATTCTATTGATTAATAAATGTGATCTTTTAAAAGATCCCTTTTCCATTATCTCTAACAGAAAGAGATAATGAAGAAGGAGTAGAGGGGAAATATAGATTGTTTAAGGAAAGAAATTGTATTTGAGAGGTACTAAAAGAAAGAGGGTATTTTGAATGGAGATGTGTCAGTATTGACATCTAATGTATAATGGTGATTTTAATGTATTGTATGTTTGTATTGTGGTCTGGTATGTTTGGTAGTTTATTAATATATACTATAAATTGTTCTGAAAACTAAAAATAAAAGATCCCCTTTCCACAATGTAACAGTAAGCATGTTTATATATACACATATACAAAGTTATATATATGCACAGAGCCCCATTCCCTCCTTTTCTTTGAAAGTTAAATTACAGGTCAGGTTTTTCCTATCATATAGATTCAAATTTGGTAGGTTTCACTAAGAGCCAGATGCAAGTAGCTTTTGGAAGTTGGTTATCCCCAATAGTTAGTAATTCCTGCTATGTGTAAAAATAAAATAACCGTATTTTTCCCAGTGTGTATAAGGCGACGGGGCGTAAATAAGACGACCCCCCAACTATTTAAAGAAAAATATAGATTTTCACATACTCGCCGGACAAGACCACCCGGCGCTGGGCGCGCGTCCGCCTCCCTAGGGGGCTGGCCTCCGGCCTCCGAGGCCTTGGAAGGCCGGTGCTGGCGCGCTCGCACGCACCCCCTTCAAGCCGGCCTCCGAGGCCTTGGAACCGCGATGGGCGGGTCGCGCCGGCCCATGAGCCGCCTCCGAAGCCTCGGAAGGCCGGCGATGGGCGCGCATCGCGCCGCCCTTCAAGCCGGCCTCCGAGGCCTTGAAGGCCGGTGCTGGGCGGGGTCGCGCCGGCCCATGGAGCCGGCCTCCCAGGCCTTGAAGGCCGGCGCTGGTGCGCTCGCGCCGGCCCATGGAGCCGGCCTCCGAGGCCTTGAAGGCCGGCGCTGGGGCGCTCGCGCCGGCCCATGGAGCCGGCCTCCGAGGCCTTGAAGGCCGGCGCTGGGCCGCGTGCCCGGCCCATGGAGCCGGCCTCCCAGGCCCTGAAGGCCGGCGCTGGGCGCGCTCGCGCCGGCCCATGGAGCCGGCCTCCCATGCCATTGAGCCGGCGCTGGGCGCGCTCGCGCCGGCCCATAGAAGCCGGCCTCCCAGGCCTCTCCGAGGCTTTGGAGAGCCGGCGTTGGTCCGCGTGACGCGCGCCGCCCATAAAGTTTCCCTCCGGCCTCCTCATACGGGGCGTATAAGACACCCCCAATTTTTCAGAAGATTTAAAGGGGTTCAAAAGTCGTCTTAATAGGCCGGAAAATACGGTAAGATAAAACCAAAAAACAGATATGATGATGTAAATACTCATGTTATATGATTGTAAATAAGCTGTGACCAGCCAAAGAGATCAGCTAGTCATAAAAGCTGCCAGCTTACATCTCAATAACTTCTCTCTCTCCTTCTCATAAGCAATAGAATCAGATCCCCTGAGATCATTCACAGGTGTCACCATGCCAAGAACTGAAGAGAGAAAAGGGACACACTAATATTGCACCTAGATGGTTAGATCTCTCAATAGTGTCCCCTGAATGTCTTTCTCAATCCTAACCAGATAACTTTAAGCCAAATTGCAAGGTAAATCATCACACCCTTCTCACATTAAAACAATTATTTCTTTTGAACAGCTGCATTCGGTTTCATATTATTGTGTTACTCTGGAACATAACAAAATAACACAATCCAGGCTTCTGGTACTATTTATACTTTTCAAACTTCTCTTCATTTACTTAGCAGTAAATCAATCAACCACTGACATTTGTATTTTTTAGTATATGAAGTAAATTAGTTTTAATACAAATACCTTTTTTGTTATATTTGTCTCAAGTACAGTATGTCTTTTTAAAAACTTGAAAGAAAAGAGATAAAAAACATACCGCCATTTTAAAACATTTACAAAACATCCCTATAATACAGTACTTAACTCAGGAGAAAGTTTCATTTATGACTTCTGTCATGTACATTTGTACAGATTTGCAGCCTTACATATTTAAACTATTTGTAACCAGCTACTATTCTACATGGCTAAGCTAAAATCAATAAATGAACAGGTTTCTACCTGCAGACTTACATCTAAAATGTATAACACAATGGAAATGAAAGATGTGAAAACCAAAATTGCAAACCAAGCACCAATTCTTCTTCAAGTTACTATATGACCAGTGTGAGGTGAAACAGTTTAGGGGAGGAGGGGAGCTATTTTTCAGCTGAATTGATGGGAGTATCCTGCTATCCCCAATTCTCTCTGCTGCCACCAAATGGAATGGCTGCTGATAGGTGACAGGAGAACAAAAAAGGAAAATTTAAAAGATTAAGATGGGACAGATTCGTGAAAACTACCCTCTCATTTCAATCTTTCCCCACCCTCCAAGCCACAGGTTTGCCCTGTATATGCTCTGGTCTGTTGGTGCTCCATTTGAAAGCCAGATTAGTCCATAATAAAATTGAATACATCTGAGGGAGAGAGAAGGCGGCCATACCATCAGGGGCTAGCCTGAAGAAGAAGAGCCCTCCCTCCCTAACTGTCATCTTTCGGCCTCTGAGGGAGAGAGTAGGCTGGCCCAGTTCCATCAGGGGCAAGCCTGAAGAAGGAGGCTCTCCCTCCCTAACTGTCATCTTTCGGCCTCTGAGGGAGAGAGAAGCTGGACCCAGTTCCATCAGGGGGCTAGCCTGAAGAAAGAGGCTCCTCCCTCCCTAACTGTCATCTTTCGGCTCTGAGGAGAGAGTAGGCTGGCCCAGTTCCATCAGGGGCTAGCCTGAAGAAGGAGGCTCCTCCCTCCCTAACTGTCATCTTTTCGGCCTCTGAGGGAGAGAGAAGGCTGGCCCAGTACCATCAGGGGCTAGCCTGAAGAAGAAGACCCTCCCTCCGGTCCATCTGCCTTGGTCCAGGCCTCAGAGGAGAGAAGAATGCTGGACTGATTTCCCTCCCCCCCTCTACACATTCCCTTCTCCTTTTGTGTGTGTCTTTTAGATTGTAAAGCCTGTGCAGGGAACTGTCTTATCCCTCTATTGTAAACCGCTCGGATTCCCAGTGATTGGGCGGTATATAAATAAAACCTATTATTATTATTATTATATATATTATTATTATTATTATTATTATTATTAATTATCATCATCATCCATAACTTTTGCTGTGGATAAAGGGGTTTGAACTGGTATGCATTTTAAAGCCCTGAGTGAACCTGTCCTAGCACTGTCCTCAGACTGCAGATTCAAGGGTATGGGGAGGAGTAGCCATCACCCATAAGAATTCCACCTCCTTTTATCATACCACCAGTTCTGAGTATTTGTTACCTTGTACCAACCAAAACAGTGTTACTGGTCACCCTGCTGTCCAACAGTCTCCCCACTTGAGTTGTCTGAGGTGGTCTTGGAAATAAGGCTGAAGAACCTTAGGACTGTGGTTTGGGAGTTCAAGCTTGTATGACAAGGATGCCAAAGCTGTCTGAGACTGGCTTGAAACACCAAGGCTCACAATGACAATCATGGCAATGTCTCAGTAACATTGCTGGTCCATTACATGTGGTGTGGCATAGCCTTGACCTGGTCTTTGCTGTCGGGGCATGGAAGATGATC
>NC_056526.1:99181334-99285986 GCF_019175285.1 Sceloporus undulatus
ATGATCTAAGTTAGTGTGGATTCAACAACCCTGTTGTCATGTTCCAATTGCTTCCTTGTAAAGTTTGGTTTGGCAGTAACAAACCTTCCTCTGCAGAGCTGAGATATTTATTAAGATGATCTTCACCTGAAAATCTACAGAATCTGGAAGATATCTAAGTGCTCTGGGATGTTTTTTGGCTAACAAGAATGAAAATATGGTTAAGGCCTTGTTTCATTATGGAACCTTGAGACAGAAAAGGCCACTGGTACAATTACTCCTAAGTACCCAATCAAATATTGTGGGGTCCATAATTCACCTTGGAGCATACAAGGTCTACTGGCAATGAAGCAGGTTGGATAATAGCTAGAACATAGGTGGCACAGGTCATAGAGCAAGTACAATTGCAGCAGTGAGGTGATAAAAAAAATCACTCTATGCCTCCATTACTACCTTCCTGACATGCTGCCCAGCAGAGTTATTTCAAATGGTGAGGAACCAATTAGGAGAAGACTCAGCAACTGATCGTGGAACCCTTGGTTACCTGCTATGATTAAGTCTGCCAGGCATTTCAAGGAGAAAGTAGTTCGTATTTGCTCAGAACTTGGTGCCATGTAGAAGTGTAGCAAGAGGTGTTCAGTGCTCCATCTGGTCAAGTTTCTTAGGATGCTTCAGTTACAGCAGCCTAATGATGTGGACAAGATGCTTGAATTAGTCTGCCTCATCACATGTAACTTTGCCTCTTGTCCCTCTTGGCTGACAAAATCTAGCAAAAGTTAATTGACTGGGTGAGAGATAAATGCATCATTATGTCAAGACGAGGTACCTATTGCCTAGAGAGAGGTGACCAGTGGAGTCCCACAGGGTTCTGTCCTGGGCCCAGTGCTATTCAACGTCTTTATCAATGAGTTGGATGACAGAATTGGGGGCATACTTATCAAATTTGCAGATGAAAGCAAATTAGGAGGAATAGCTAACACCCCAGAGGACAGGATCAAAATTCAAAATTACCCGAATAGATTAGAATGCTGGGCCAAAGCTAACAAAATGAAATTCAACACGGAGAAATGTAAGGTACTACACTTAGGACGGGAAAATGAAATGCACAGCTATAGGATGGGGGACACCTGGCTGAATGAAACTATGTGTGAAAGGGATCTAGGAGTCCAAGTAGACCACAAGTTGAACATGAGTCAACAGTGCGATGTGGCAGCTAAAAAGGCCAATGCAATTTTAGGCTGCACCAATGAAAGTATAGTGTCTAGATCAAGGGAAGTAATAGTGCCATTCTATACTGCTTTTATCAGACCCCATCTTGAATACTGTGACCAGTTCTGGGCACCACAATTCAAAAAGGATGTTGAGAAACTGGAGTGTGTCCAAAGGAGGGCAACTAAAATGGGGAAGGGTCTGGAAACCATGCCCTATGAGGAATGACTAAGGGAGCTGGGGATGTTTAGCCTGGAGAAGAGAAGGTTAAGAGGTGATATGATAGCCCTGTTTAAATATTTGAAGGGATGTCATATTGAGGAGGGAGCAAGCTTGTTTTTTGCTGCCCCAGAGAACAGGACCCAGAACAATGGATGCAAGCTACAGGAAGAGAGATTCCACCTCAACATTAGGAGGAATTTCCTGACAGTAAGGGCTCTTCGTCAGTGGAACACACTCCCTCAGAGTGTAGTGGAGCCTCTTTCCTTGGAGGTCTTTAAGAAGAGGCTGGATGGCCATCTGTCGAGGATGTTTTGATTGTAATTTCCTGCATGGCAGGGGGTTGAACTGAATGGCCCTTGGGGTCTCTTCCAACTCTATGATTCTATGATTCAAGGGGAATATAGGACATCCCTTTCTGAGTGGACTTCCCTGGACTCAGAAGTATGTAAGAACTATTTCCCCACCACTAAAATTTCTTCTTAAGCAAGTTGTTTGAGAATGTAGTGGTTGGGCAACTTTAAACATTCTTGGAGAAAACAGATTATGTGAATCCAGTTCAGTCTAGTTTCAGGAGAAAGATCCTTTTGATGTTGAATATCTTAGTGGCTTTTGAGATATTGATTACGGTATCATACTGGACCAGATATTTCAGAGTTGGGTGGGAGGCACTGTGTTAATAGTAGTTTCATTCTTATATGTGATGCCGGTTCCAGACAGTAGAAGTGGGAGGTTCGTGTTCAGCCATTTAGAAGTGGAGTGTTGCCATGTTCCAGTTTCTTTCCCATGCTGTTCAATATCTATATGAAGCCACTTGGTGAAGAACTTTGGGGTGCGGTGCTATCACTATGCTGATGACACTCAGCTGTTCTTCCCCTTGTCGTCAAAGTCAGCTGGGAATGTGCAGGTTTGGAGCACTTCTTAGGTGCTGTAATGGGCTAGATTAGGGCAAACAATATGAGGCTGAATTCCAGTAAGATTGAGGCTCTGTGAATTGGCAGGTTTCAAGTCTGGAACTGGAAGGATGGCCTGTCTTTGATGGGGTGGCACTACCCTCAGGAGCATGTGTAGAGCTTGGAAATACTTCCAGAGCTATCTTTGTCACCCAAGGCCCAAGTGGACTCCACTTCTCAGAGTTCTCAGTGACAGCTTCCTTTGGTGTCCTGGACAGGGATAATTTAGCTACAGTAATTCATAGGTTGGTAACTTTCCAATTAGTTTACTATAATGCTCTCAAAGAAGACTAACTAGAAAGTTACCAATGCATGAACTAACCCACCATGACACTACCTTTCTATGATAGTAGGGATTACATGTTCCTGTGAAGTAAGAGGCTATGCTGCTGGTAGCAGTGCTGCTGGTTGAGTCTCCCATGTTAGACAGCTTTTTGCTGAGGAGCCAAACTGAATGTGCCAAAAAAACTATTGGGCAGCAGTAATGGTGGTGCATGTGTGTGGCATGAATGGAAGATCTCTCAGAGACGATGGCAGTGGCACCATAGCTAACACTGGTTTGTACTGCACAGAAAGAGGCACAACAAACTCTTTTTAATGTCTTTTACCACAAAAACCGTATGATGAGACAAGCCAAAATGAATTTAGAGATAGAAGCAAAAAAATGGAACACCCATGTCAGACAGCACTCAACTAGTTACTGGAGCACAGCAGAGGACAACTGCGAGTAGCACTGGAGCTGATGATGCAACTGGACTCAAACCAAGAGAACGTTCAGCTGTTGACATGTTCAGAGGTGAATGGAAAGTCTGAAGCTGCACAACATGTATTAACAACACGTATTATAGGAACATGGAATATGAGACGCATGAACCAGGGAAGCCAAACATAGTCAAAAAAGAAATAGAATTATAAACATTGCAATACAAGCTAAAGTGGACAGGAATGGGGCATTTTGAGTCAGATAACTATGCAATGTTTTACTTAGGAAATAAAATCTAAGAAGAAATAGGGTGGAATTAATAATGAGGTGAGATGTAGCAAAAAGGAGCTTACAGTCTGACCAAACAATATCAACCAGACTTCAGAGAAAACCTATCACTATAGCAACATTCCATGTTTATACTCCAATTACAGGGGCAGAAAAAGAAGAAACGGAAAGATGCTGAATTTCTATGCTGAAATCCAGGAGGAAACTGACTACAAATCAAAACAGGACTTCTTTTTTGGCAACTGAAATTCAAAAGCTGGAAACAGAGGGGAAATAAAGATTCTAAGAAAATTTGGCCCAGGATCAAGAAATGAAGCAGAAGAACGACTAACTGAATTTTGCAAGGCCAACAGTTTATTCATTTCAAACACATACTTCAAGCAACCAAAGAGATGACTGTCTACATGAACATCACCTAATGGCCAATAAAGAAATCAAACAGATTGCATAATTGGAAGCAGCAGTTCCATTGTCTCTGCAAAAAGAACAGCAGGAGCAGATTATGGCACAGACTATGAACTGCTAATATTTCAACAAGTATATCGTGCCAATAAAGGTATCACTGATGGATTTTTGTTTGTATTTGTTGAATGGCCAACACAGCTACCCCTGCATGCTAATATCAAAAAATAGAGTAAAGAAGTAACAAAGAATGCTAAACACTAATGGTTTGATAGTATTGTATTTTAACTGTTGGTTTTATGTATTTTGTTTTTTAAAAAATTGTTTTGTATTTTAACATGTTGTACCCCTCCTTGAGGAGAAGCAGGAAAGAAATAAAATTAGTTATTATTAATTACTGTTATTATTTATTAAACCAACCATAGGGCCAAAATACAATTTGAAGAACATCCTTGTAGAATTTTAAAATAATGTAAAATAAAAAACACAAACATTTGCACTAATAGGCATATGAATTAGTTGAACACTAAGAAAACAATAATAATCACAACAGATGATTTATGTCACTTTTACATGGAGAATGATGACACTGAAATAAATTTTTTCCAAGCCTTGTGTGGCTAGTCACTAGGCAGAATTAACTCCCCCAACAGCCAATCATGGTTCAGGCTGAGTGTAAAGGAGGGGGCTGCTGTGGGAGGAGTGACTTTAAAGAGGGAGGAGCCAATCAGAATCAGAGATTAGCGTGTCAGTTTAAGAATCAGTTCAGAGCCGTTCAGTTCTGAGAGTTGTCAGGACTCAGGCCAGTGTACTCTTGGAGAATTCATAGTTCTGTTAAAGGGGAAACAGTTTAATCGTTCAGTCCAGAAAATGAATAAGAAACAACTTGTAACTATCAAAGCACTGTGATTACTGTAACCATACCATCTGTGATCAAATATTGAAAAGATATATCTTAACACATGCTTGTAAATAAAGTTAATGTTTATTTTGTTTCCAAAAGAGTAGTGACCTGAGTGAATTTCTAACAATACCAAAGATATTGTTAGAAACACATATAAGAGGAGGACACTGGAGACCCCAATCTTAATTCATTTAAAGAAATGTGTATTGAGGGTATAAATGAGGCAAGTGTCAAGGACCAAAGGGTCTTCAGATGATTATGAGGTAAAAAGAAGCCTGAAGAATTGACAGGAATACTGCCTTGGTCACACCTTGGCTCAGTCATTTACCAGAATGGAGACGATAATCGAGAAATCAGAAGAAAATTAGGACTCAGAAGAGCAGCTGTGAACGAACTAAATAAGATCTTGAATTTTAAAGATATATAATTGAATATTAAAGTTAGGATTATCCATAGCATCGTATTTCCAGTTTCTATGTATGGCTGTGAAAGCTACACAATGAAGAAGGCTGATAGGAAGAACATTAATTCATTTGAAATGTTGTGCTGGAGAAGAGTTCTTCAGATACCATGAAATAAATGGGTGCTAGAGCAAATTAAGCCTATCCCTAGCCTGAATTCTCCCTTGGAGCCAAGATGACTAAACTGAGCCTGTTGAACTTTGGCAATATCATAAGACATAGAATCATAGAGTTGAGACATGTCCCACTAGAAAATACAAGCATGCTTGGTAAGGCAGAAGGAAGTAAGAAAAGAAGAAGACCGTGTTACAGATGGATGGACTCAAGGAAGCCGTGTTCCTGAGTCTACAGGCTGAGCAGGGCTGTTGATGATTCAAGTGACTTACAAAGTCTCTCATTTACACAGTTGCCATAAATTGAAGCAGTTGACAGCAGTTAACAGCAAATTCTCTATAGGTGGGTCAGCCTTTGAAGACGACAAAATTTACAGAGATTGTAAAATGCAGCAAGACTGCTGACTGGAGCACCATGTAACAACACAAACACTAATCTTGAAGGAGCCAAAGTAGCTGCCAATTTGCTTTCAATCTGAACTCAAGGTGTTGGTGGTAACATTCAACATTTTAAATAGTTTGGGACCTCAGTACAGTGGGGTGCATCTATACCTCCAAGGAGACTGAGATCTGCTGGAGGTGACCTCCTCTATGTCCCACAAGCAATACACTGCAAGAAGCCATCTCTCCTGTGGCACTTGATCGACGGAATACCCTCTGATTGGAGGTCCAATTGGCACTAATAGGGTTTCTTTCTGGCATCCAGTCAAAACATATTTTGTTTTGGTTTTACTAAGGCATTTGAGTCCTACTTTACTTTTGAAATGTACATGTATACAGTTTTAACTATTTTAGCCTTTTAAGCCATTTTAACTTGTTGTCTTGTGCAGTATGTTTAATCCTGTTGCAATTATTATTTTCAATCTGGAATTGTTTTGTTTATATTTTACTTGTATCACACCTTGAGATTCCACAATAAAGGGCAGGAAAACAAAGTAAAAATCCAGCACGTAACAGGAAACTGTTTCTTGATCCAAGCAATGTAATCTCTGTGCACTTGGAGAAATAAGTCAGTCATGTCTACCTTAAAAACACCACTTAGGAAAATTAAAGAAATGATTCCTAATAAATTATTTCACAAGTCAATAAAATGCCTTATTTTACAAAAATTATTGCCTTTTTTGTACACCGCTCCAATTCATATCTTCTCCACAAATTGTACTGAAACTTACTCATGTTTAAGGAAGCCATTCCACCTTGAGGTGCTGCCGGATAGACATTTGGAACATTTGCTGTCATGAAATCTGCAATCTGTTGTAAAGCCAATAAGCCTGTTGGGTTCTTTCCTTTCTTAAATTGTTCCTGGATCATTGATTCCAATTCTTCACAAAACGCCTAGTAACAGAATATTATCTTATTATAGAAATAAATATTGCAGAACGTTAAAGTCTTGATTTAATTCTTCTCAATCACACCTCCTACCCCACTACGCTATTCTCTTAGAATTAGAAAGAATATTGAGCTTGTTACAGTTATTTACATGTTCTGTGTAACTGCAGATTTTGAGGATGAGGAGGTTATGATCTCATTATAAGTGTGTCCTATAGCTACCGTATAAATCCTAGTAAATTGCTATTCATTAGCAATGCTTTTATTGGTCTGCCCATGCAACTATAATCATCAACAGATTTTCAATAGAAACATGTTTAATACTAGTTGATAGATTAACATAACACAGATTAATATAACTAACATAGATTAACATTACGTTGATAGATTAACATAACTAAGACTGCTTTTCTTTTTGGATGATTCTTTATATTTCTTATAGCTTCCATTGCATAAAAACACAATTTTGACAAAGGCTACTGTATACCTGGCAACTTCCTACAGGGAAATTATATTGGGGGGGGGGGGGCAATTTTGGCTAATACAGCTTTGAGTTGTGGAAAATCCAGGTAGTATAAAAGCCAACTCCCTTAGTGTCCTGTTCTCCACACACACACACCATTATTTCAGCAACACAGGGGTAGGGGAGGGACTGCTCCCTGTATTGCTAGGATCTAAGAGGCTGTTTAGGGTGCTTTCACCAACACAGGTGCCCTATCCAAAAGTAGTCTAAACCTATCCTACAACTTTCAAGTGTAGCCTCTTATGCAGCACAAAGATGTATTATTCAAAAAATAGATCAGGATGAGTAATACTTGACAATAAAATGTTTACTTGTATCCCTATGAGTTCTGCTGGAAATTTTCTGGAAATTTGTAAATAAAATAAGAATTACTGACAATTATCACTTGTTTCTTGTGACATATCTTTTGTTATCCAACTTTAGAGACATGCAACTCTGCATTGCCATCACAAGGAGAAATTATTTCGTCTTACTGGGCTCTGAAGAATCATGGAGACTCTCTTCTTCTGTTCCATCATATTGAAATCCTGGCGAAGGTCAGGTGCCATGTTTCTCTCTCGCAGGTATTCTGGGTTGTTTTCATCAACTCTATCAAAATATCTCTCTTTGTGAGGGGCTGTTGGAAGTGGTGAAGTTACCACTTCTTCTCTAGATTCACCATTCATAGCAGTATTTTAGTGGTTCTATGGAAATGAAGAAAAACAAACATCAAGAACATATTCCTTCATGTTTACAATTAGTTATCTATTCATAACACCTGCTTTTTCAAAACAATCAGATGGAGAGGTAATAGAAGCATTATACCATTACTGCTTTAAACTGATGATAAATGTTGCTAGTCTAATTACACTAGATGAAGGTGACTTCACGTTGGTTAATTGGTTACATTAGGTTCTTTTAATAGAAAATTCACATTGGTGGATGTCAAGATCATAGTTCCTGCCATACTTGCTAGCCATAGATTTTGTAGATGCTTTATAATACTGAATGATGGTATATACTACATATTTGGTGATGCTGGATGGAAAGACTGTTTATCTTCCTTGTAGCTGGCTAATGAGTAGATGTAAAGGGAAGGAATGCACACCATGAGCTATCAAGTTCAGTTCAGTGGGAATGCTTGGTAGGGAAAGAAAAGGTAGTCCTAGGATAACAGTGTTTTAATTTGAAGAATGGAGTTAAGTGTGTGAAAATGTTTGAATTGCTTTGTGC
Source organism: Sceloporus undulatus (assembly GCF_019175285.1). Lineage (NCBI taxonomy): Eukaryota > Metazoa > Chordata > Lepidosauria > Squamata > Phrynosomatidae > Sceloporus > Sceloporus undulatus. The sequence continues at coordinate 99,189,630 of NC_056526.1, forward strand.
TTTAATATACTGTGTAATTGACAAATGTTTCAGTCCAGACATCCATATGCTGTGAGCACCTTAGGGCTGAACAGGCCTCCCCTTTCAGCAACAGATCAGGGCCATGGCAACTACATGCTGCGGCCCTGATCTGGCCTTTCCATGGCACAAAAGGAGCCACAAAAAGCTTTTGGCGCCACAGGAAGGGTGTAATAGCCGCTGGCTCCATTGCTTTTCAGCGCTCCTTTGGCACTGCATCATCTGGATGCAGCACCAGAGGATCGCCGTAACGCCACCTGCCATGTGTGTGGACACTATGCCCCCACTCCATCCCCATGCTGGCCTTTATCATTGGTCTATTGAGGCTCTTTGTTCTCTGAATAAAGTTTTCTGACTTTGCTGAGGCGTGTGTTCTGAACTGAAGTTTGCCAGTACATGTCAGCATATCTGCTGCAGTATTTGTTGTTTTTTTCTAGCAGAAATTTCCAAGTCTCATCAGTTAAATTATGGACATAGCTACTGTTTAACTGAAGTTGCCTTCTAATTGATGGCTTCTGCCAAAATAACAACAACAAAACAATGGCTTGAAAAGAGTGCACTTAAAACTGATGTGTGGCTAGCCAAAAGCTCAGGCAATTTGAATTCAGACTGACTGGGCATCCTGGGCATTTTTCAGGAGCACTGTAGTTGTATATTCCTGCATGGCAGGGAACTGGAGTAGATAGTCCTTCCAACTATAAGTTTCTATGATTCTATGACCTTTTAGTATTTTGTAGAGTACCCAGTTATTGTTCCAGGAATCAGGAAGAAACAGAAGTTGTGACATTTCAAATAATAATTAAAGAATATTTTTTACAGGATCGCCCATGTTATAGGGAAACCTTCCCCATCCTTTGGGAAAACTATGCTACAGTTATTCATTATCAATACGTATGTACATATATAATTTATAACAAATAGAACAATACATATTTAAAAATCACAGTGATTCATCTAGTTCAGCCTCTGCATCTGTGCAGCAGGTATCGAGATGAGTAAAGCCTTTACACCAGTTCAAACTGTTAACTGGCAAATCTAAAGGCTTACATCATGTATTCGTTTATTTTGCATCAAGACAAAATCGCACATTTTACTTCTGTAGCATTTAATATGATCATTTTCTTTAAGAAGAAACTGTCTTTTCAAATTCCTGTCAAAAGTGATGCCCTGCGTATGTTAGTCATTTGGATTTTCTCCTTTTGAAACCAATATCCAAGAAGGCATTTACACTGCTTGTTTTGTAGCATTGTAGTTACATGTTATCCTTTTTATTTGGACTGTGTGTTTTATGTATGGTTTGTACATTAAGAGAAATAAAATTACACACACACACACACACACACAGCATTGTTCTGAATGAATATATTTAAGAACCTAACAAAGAAAAAAGTTCCAACTCAACAAAATAGACATATTAGATAAAGCCATGGAACTACGTGCTGTAGTATAGTGGCAAAATCTGAAACTGATCACTGAAGTCACAATTTGAAAAATAGGAAAGAGGGAATATTGACAAGAAGGTAGTTATTACAACTTCAAATTTAGGTTGTCTGAAAAATTTTATTTATTTATTGGTAAAGTTTGAAAACCAAAAGGATTGAAACTGTTTATTTTTATCTGATTCAACCACAAGTTACGCTTTAACATTGTTTGGAAAGCTAGGGGCTATGTCTATCGAGGGAGGAAAAGGGGTTGAATCCTTTATCTATTCTGCTGCCAAGTGATCCACAAATCCAAGTTTGCAATTCAGCTGGCAGCCAAGCAGATAATATCTCAAATGAAAAGAGAGAAAACATCGCTATCAGCCTTCTAAATAATGGGAATGAAAACATTAATGCTATTTTCCTGGAATATACACAACATTAGCAGTCCAAAAATCACCCTTCATAGATTAGCCGACGTCAGGAAATTTCAGCACAACCCAGTTTAGTAAATGCAGTTATTGGCTCCCTTAATACCAAGAACCTTATCACAATAGCTTGCTGTCCTGCCACTATCAAGCTAGTTTAAGAATGGAAACATATCGGCTAGGCATCATTTCTTTTCACACTTTTCCCCACAATAGCACTCTGGTGCTAATTTGGCAATCCACGGTTGTGTGGTCTGTTTTCCGCACTGCTAAATATCTAGGAGGAGGGGGTATGAGGAATCCTCACTGGGCCAACCATCTCCTGAAACCGATTGCTGTGTGAATGTGGACACGGCAGCTGCCTTTGGGAATCTGTTGCTCCTCCCCTCTCCTGAATCTGCTATCTGCACAGCCACCCAACCTGGAGCAATGGCTCTCAATCAATACAATTTTCTAAGAAGCATGAGCTACGGGGGGGGGGGGGGGAGACCATGGGGGGAAAAGCAATCCAGCAACCTCATCCTGGCATCAGACATGCACAGACCAGCCTGCCTGGCTGGGCAGAAAAGAAAGGTAAAAAGACAGTAATGGTACAGCAGTGAGATTGAGAGCCTATTGACGGGTTTTTCCTATCAATGAAAAGGTGAATTACAGTCATGAATTGAATGCAAAGCAGCAGCACAACAAACACAACATCATATACTGGCCAAAGATGATTTTATCCTGCTTAAATTCTGCTTTTCTGGCCTCGTATGATAAAGGGCTAAGTCAACATAAACAGTAATCACTAAGTATTATAATACAGCAAAGAAATTGAGGGTGGGGCATAGATATAAATAACAACAAAAGAATAACAGAACACCAGAAGCTATGGTTGGGGGGGGGGGGGAATGAACCACTCCAAGAGGTAGGACGATCAACAAGATATATTTCTAATTTTTCAAGTATAATTGTCTCTTGTCTTCTACCAATTCCACATTTATCTAAGTTATTCAAGCAGTAATAAATGTTGGTGAGGACATGAGAGAGTGTGTCTTCTTGGTGGTTATTCCCACCTTCTGGAATGCTCTTCCATAGGAGGTTAAGCTGGCCACCTCTCTGCTTTCCTTTCTCAAGGAAGCAAATATGTTTTTATTCAAATCTACCATTTAGTGTACAGTATAATCATGTCAGGGAAGCTTTTATACAGGGTGTGTGTTTCAGTTACGTTTCTAACTTTTATATGTTTTGTAATTTTATACAGTGGACACTTGTTATATGCTGGGGTTTGGTTCCAAGATCCCCCATATGTAACAAAATCTGTGGATATTCAAGTCCCACTAAATATAATGACATAGCAAAATGCTGTCCCTTATAAAAAATGGAAAATCAAGGTTTGATATTTGAAATTTATACTTTTTTTGAACATTTTCAAACCATGGATGCTTGAATCCGTCTATAAAAAAGCCCGTGTATTAAAAGGGCCAACTGTACTATTTTTAGCTAGTTGATTTTAATTATATTTTAAATTTTTATTGTAAAGTTTTAAATGGTTTTATTTGTGAGCCACTTTGAGTCCCATTCTGGGAGAAAGAAGGCAGAGAAAGGAAATAAATTAAACTGATAATAAATATGACTGCCATCTTCAAGTTTCTGAAGAGCTATCATGTAGCAAATGTACTGAGCTTATTTTCTGTTACTCTGGAGAGCAGGATCTGAAGTTATGGATTCAAATTACAAGAAAAAAGATTCCAACTAATTATTAGGAAGAACGTCTTGACCGTAAGATCTACTGTCAGGAGTGTTTCAGCTGTGAATTTCTGCACTGAAATAGAATTGGAGTAGATGGCCATTGGGGTCACTTCTAACTCTCTTATTCTAAGTTATTTTCTCATTCCCGTATCTGGGGAACAATTACACTGTGGAGATGATGCTCTCTATTAACTTTTCCAACATAGAAACAAAACAGTAGAAATCCAGCCTATCTTCAAAAGTAGTTATACAAATTAAAGCAGAATTTCAGCTGAGCCCAATTAAGACTAAAATTTGATGGTGACTGGTCATGCTGATTTCACAGTCCAGGTATGGTTATTTTGACCAGGGCCAAACCTCAAGGTTTTGCAGTTTGGGTTTTTTTCCTTGATTTCTGCTGGACAGAGATATTATTTATGAAAGGGAATATTTTATACTAGCTTCTTCTGGCACATAACTTTCAGAGTCGATATGTTGGGACTAGTACTTAAACATGTCCTTATAACTTCCAGGTTAGATTATCAACACAGAATTGCTCAGACACTGCAATTGGTCAGAAGAAATATCTTTCTGAAATGTCAAAATACTGGTTCTTATCATCAGTTAGTTCTGGTTTGCAATGAGTAGTTTGGACTAGTTTAAAATCCAGTGACCTAGCCATGGTCATCCCAAAGGACACAAACCTCTGCATTTTTGCAGATTGTGTACAATGATTCATCATTTTGGTGGCTTTTTTAGTAATGGCACTGAGAGCTAAAGATATTATGAAGGAGATAAATACATTCTCCTCTGGATCTTTTTTAAAAGATGAAAGCAGCAATGAAAGGCAATCTGGATCAGGACCACAGGAAAAGGGAATTATTCTTCTTACCTTCCCAGTTTAAATCTCTTTGACAAAGCACCTATTTGCCCCCTAAGAGAGAGGGACAACAACAAAAAGAAACTGGGAAATGGATAACAATCAGGAAAAATATATGAGAAAAAAAAGTTTTGCCAGTATCATTGTCTAAAATCTAAATATCACAATGACTGCCTTTAAAATCTAAACACATGTATGCTTACACATATACAAAGGAGGCCTTATTCACATCTTCTGCAACATGTAAATAGGACTGGTTGCTTCTCACAATTTGAAAGGCCTGTTACAGACAGCCAAAATAAAGCTGCTTCGAGTTACAGTGGAGGTATGGTGTTTCAATGATGCCTGTGTCCTAAGAGTCCAGAAGTCGCACCAAAGCCATGCTCCAGCCCTAAGGACTGGAGCGTGGCTTTGGTGTGGTTTTGGGGACTTCTTAGGACGCATGCATCATTGAACACCATACCTCCACTGTGACTCGAAGCGCTTATTTTGGCTGTCTGTAACAGGCCCAAGATTGTATGTGAGGCTGATATGGCAGCTGTTACTGACCTCATGATCTCAACAGATGGGTTCTAGAACAGAACAGCCTGAACTCTTCTGAAGCCAAGAATACGAAACTGAGAACTGTCGTACTTTGGTCTATCAGGAGAAGGCATGATTTATTAGAAAACACAATAATGCTGGGGAAGATAGAGGGCAGTAGAAACAGAGGAATACTCTCACCAGATGGCTAGACAAGATCAAGGAGACCACAGGCCTGAGCTTACAGGACTTAAGCAGAGCAGCTGAGGACAGGGGATCTTGGAGATATCTCATCTACAAGGTTGGCATGAGTCGAACTTGAGTTGGGGCAGTTATTATTTTATTATAGTTTATTTTTATAGCGCTGTAAACGTACACAGCACTGTACATACAAATGTTCAAACAATAAAAATAAAACCTGCCAATGCATACAATCTACAGTGAACAGCAACAAGTTTAATCATGTCGCATAGTCATAAGGCTAACTTATGCAACAGGGAAAGGAAGGGTGTTGCCTTTCAGATGTTGCAGGACAAAAACTTTGATCAACTCAAGCCATGAGACCAATGGTATGGATGTGGGAGTTAGGGTCTGAAGAGCCACATGCTCTCCATCCTTTTTATATAGAATAAGTAATTGAGCCATGTAAAATGGTATTGATGAAACAGGATGGGCAATTTTAGAGGAACCTGAAGCAAGTTTTCCACCCCTTTTCCACTTCAGAAGTAATCAGAAACATCCTTCTTCATTAAAACAACAACAACAAAATGCACCTCCTTTATTTCAACTAAACAAGGTGCATGATTACTATGCCCAATGATGCACAGGAGTGTCATAATTCCAGGAGTGCAATTTTCTAAGTTTTAATGCAAACATTTTTACAGATGTGGGGAGGTATCTAGAAGCTAACACAAACACATTGAATCCTGAATCATACATCACCCACTTTTCTGAGACAAGAGTTGGCAACAGCTTCTCATAGTACTATATACTATTTAAATCGAGGAGACCCCTGATTGAAAATCAGTACAGCCTTTCTTCCAAGGTCTCTGTCCCAAGAAGCTATGAATCATACATCACCCCTCTTTACACCACTGGAGTGAAACTCCACAAAGATAAACAGGAAAACATATTTTCCAATCGTTTATATTATTTAAGCTATTTCAGCAGCTTCAGGCCAAGATGCTTCCACAGACGGTGATTTTGATAAAAAACTATAGCATATACATTATGATCCCTAATGCATTATTCCACAACTAGCTCAAATTGTGATCCAATGTTACTCAAGCCCGTTTCCCTCCCTCAGGGGTCAAGTATGCTGATTGTCCTAACGTATGACAAAAGCAGACAAAGAGGAGGGAGGCAGTGATGTGAGAAAGAAAGTAAGATGGAGTGGGGAAAAGGCAACAAACATCTCAATGGTAGGGAAACCTGGGCCACTCTCGCCTATGTTTGTCCATGCATGTGCGTGTCTGTTTGTATGTGCCTTCCAGACACTGTCAACTTGTGGCTACCCAATGATTCCATAGGGTTTTCTTCGGCAGGATACTCAGAATGGCTTTGTCATTTCTTTCTCGAAATACGATGTACTAAAACGGCAGTACTTGCCCATAGGGATATACTTGCCATAGAAAACCCATACTTGTCCATTCAGAACACCGGGGATTTCGAACATGATTCCCCGGGCAAGTAATCCCCAAACATTCTCTATGGGCAAATTTCCCAATTTTCCCTATGGGCACATATTCCCCTGATTTCCCTATGGGCAATTCCCCAATGATTCCCTAAGGGCACATTTCCCAATGCTTCCCTATGGGCAAACATCCCCCAATGCTTCCCTATGGGCACATATTCCCAATGCTTCCCCTAGGCACTATTCCCAATGCTTCCCTATGGGCACATTTTCCCAATGCTTCCCTATGGGCACATATTCCCAATGCTTCCTTGGGCACATATTCCCAATGCTTCCCTGTGGGCACATATTCCTAATGCTCCCTATGGGCCAATATTCCCAATGCTTCCCTATGGGCACAATTCCCAATGCTTCCCTATGGGCACATATTCCCAATGCTTCCCTATGGGCACATATCCCAATGCTCCCTATGGGCACATATTCCCAATGCTTCCCTATGGGCACATTTCCCAATGTTCCCTATGGGCATATCTTCCACTTGTTTCCCATGGACACATATTCCCAATGCTTCCCTGGGCAACCATATTCCCAATGCTTCCCTATGGGCACTTTCCAATGTTCCCTATGGGCACATATTCCCAATGCTTCCCTATGGGCACTATTCCAATGCTTCCCTATGGGCACTATTCCCAATGCTTTCCTAGGGCACATATTCCCAATGCTTCCCATGGGCACATATCCCCATTGCTTCCCTATGGGCACATATTCCCCATGCTTCCCTATGGGCACATATTCCCAATGCTTCCCTTGGACATATTCCCAATGCTTCCCTATGGGCACATATTCCCAATGCTTTCCTATGGGCACTATTCCAATGCTTTCCCTATGGGCACATATTCCCAATGCTTACCTATGGGCACATATTCCCAATGCTTCCCTATGGCACAATTCCACTTCCCTATGGGCACATATTCCCCTGCTTCCCTATGGGCACATATTCCCAAGCTTCCCATTGGGCACATATTCCAATGCTTCCCTATGGGCACCTTCTCAATGTTCCTATGGCACATTCCCAATGCTTCCCTATGGGCACATATTCCCAATGCTTCCCTATGGGCACATATTCCCAATGCTTCCTATGGGCCTATTCCCATGCTAGGCATCCCAATGCTTGTACATCTCAATGCTTCCTATGGGCACATATTCCAATGCTTCCCTATGGCACATATTCCAACTCATGTCCCATGACCTTTATGGGCAAGTATTCTGTAATGATTCTCTATGGGCCTGTTTGCTTCCCTATGGGCAGGTACTGACATTTGTTGTAGTGCGTCCCTCAGAAACCCAACTCAAGCATCTGTATCATTGGTGGCCATCATACAGCACTAACAGGGTTGACCCTCTTGTGCCTTTAGGGTACTGCTTCTTGTTGCTGTTTGGTGCTTTCCACTCGTTTCTGCTCGAAGCCAGATCCCGGCTGCTGAAATAACCCGGTTTGGCACCGCTTTTAACTGCCGTGGCTCAGGCTATGGAATTCTGGGAGTTGGAGTTTGTTGTGGGTCCAGAAGCGGAGCTCCGCTCCGCTCTGGACCCACAACATACTCCAACTCCCAGAATTCCATAGCCTTGAGCCAGATAGAGTTAGAGCGGTGCCAAACGGGTTATTTCCCCAGGTGGAGCCTTCTAAGCCTCCTTCCTTCTCCGCCATCCCTCCTTACCCTCGATGCGCAGAAACGTCCAAGGAGGGCTTCAGCGCGTGGAAGGAAAAGGCCTCCGACGGATCCGCGGCAGAAGACGCCTATATCTCTCCCTCTCCTCCACCGCGGCAGGCAGGGTGCGGCTTCCAAAGGGGTCCGTCCGCAGGCCAATAAGCAGGGCGCTCATTGGAGGAGGACGACGGTCGAGAGTAAGCGCGGCGCCCATTGGCTGCCTCCGTTCAGTCCAGACTCCTCCCTCACAGGAGCGCGCCTGCGCGCACGAGGCCCAGTCCTTTTCGGCTCTTTCTCCTCTCGCTCTCAACGGAGGCTCTGCGCATGCGCATTCGGAGCCCTGGGGCCGCCGCCATTCCCCCTTTCCCCCCTCCTCAGGAGACGTTCCAAGTGGCCACCGACGCGCCTTTATTTTCCCCCCTCTCACGAGTACCCCGACTCGAAGCCCAACCGAAATGGGAGGCCTGGTGGATAACGCCCGCCCCCATTTCTCAGTAGTTTCCAAACTCTGCCCTTTAAAGAGATTTTTTTTGACTTCATCTCCCAAAGCCTCAGCATGTTGGCCAATGGTGTGGGATTCTGGGAGTTGAAGTCCAAAATCCCTTAAAGAGCAGCTTGAAAACCACAGTCTAAATGCTTTCATGGAACCTCTCTAGCAGTGTAGGGGAGACATCCTGTCATGTGTTGTTGTTGTTGTGTGCCTTCAAGGCATTTCCGACTAGGACGACCCTAAGGCAAACCAAACTATAGGGGTTTCTTAGCCAGGTTTTCTTCGAGGGAGTTTTGCCATTGCCTATCCCAGTAGTGAGAGAGTGTGACTGCCCAAGGTCACCTCAGTGGGTTTACAATGGCCAGGTGGGATTCGAACCCTGGCCTCCAACCACCGCCCTGAGCTCAAACACCCTATAAATAATTATTATTTCATGGATTTCTTTATATGCCACCCACTCACTGGGATCCAAGCAGTTTATTACACCAGAAGGGATAATAGGACGGTTCCCTGCCCTCGGCTTACAATCTAAAAGACAGACACAAAAGGAGAAGGGAATGGTGAGGGGGGGGGAGGGGATCAGGTCCCGCTTCTTCTCTCCCTCTGAGGCCTGGCCAGGCCGTGGACTGGAGGGGGGCTCTTCTTCTTCAGGCTAGCCCTGGTGGAGCTGGGCCTGCCTGGTCAACTCCCTCATAGGCCGAGATGGACAGTTATGGAGGGAGGAGTCTCTTCTTCCAGGCTAGCCCTGATGGAGCTGGGCCTCCTGCCTGGTTCAACTCCTTCACAGTCCAGAAGTGATAGTTTTATGGAGGGCGGAGTCTCCTCTTCCAGGCTAGCCTGATGGAGCTGGGCCTGCCTGGTCAACTCCCTCACTTCAAGCACACTGGGCCTCCTTAGAATCATAGAGTTGAAGAGCCACAAGGGCCATCCAGTCCAACCCCATTCTGCCATGCAGGAACTCTCACTCATCGCATCGCCATTGACGATGGCCATCCAGCCTCTGTTTTTAAAGGACCTCCAAAGAAGGAGACTCCATTACACTCCGAGGAAAAAGTGTGTTCCACTGTCGAACAGCCCTTACTGTCAGGAAGTTCCTCCTAATGTTGAGGTGGAATCTCTTCAGGATTCCTGAAGAGTGCTGCATGGATTGTTCAAGCTTGCTCCATCCTCAATTTGACACCCCTTTAAATACTTAAACAGGGCTATCATATCACCCCTTAATGTCTCCTCTCAAGGCTAAATCTACCCATCTCCCTAAATCATTTCTCATTTTAGTCATGCTCCTTTGGACATGCTCTAGTTTCTCAATGTCCTTTTTTAATTGTGGTGCCCAGAACTGGACACCACAGGTGGCGCCTGACCAAAACAGAATAGAGTGGCGCTATTACATCCTTTGATCTAGACACTATATTTCTATTGATGCAGCCTAGAATTGCATTGGCCTTTTTAGCTGCTGCATCACACTGTTGATTTAACTTGTGGTCTACTAGGACTCCTTGATCCCTTTCACACACAGGTTCCTTAAGCCTTAATCTGTGCATTTCATTTTTCCAATCTAAATACCTTACATTTCTCCATCCTGAAATTCATTGTATTAGCTTTGGTCCAGCTTTCTAATCTATTCAGGTCTTCTTGAATTTTGATCTTCTCCTCTGGGGTATTAGCTACTCCTCCTATTTTGTCATCTGCAAACCATTACACCACAATATGTAGAGATCTTGCTACATACTCATTGAAAATCTATTTCAAATTTAATGTTCTTGTGTCTCTGATTGACTATTTGTATCATTCCAGCCATCAACAAAGGGCAAAAAAAGTGTGTACTCCCACTCTGGCAAGATGGACAAGGTCCTGTATCTCTACATGCTACAAATATCTGTTGCACCACCACCAAGGTGTGCTTGTTGCTCATTCCACATATAGGTATGCAACCTCCTCAGCTTTAGCTACAAATGCGCCTTATCGTAGACATCTGTGGGGCTGCAACAAAGGCTTCTCTGGCTACTTTTGTGCACCACTACAAATTAGAAATCTTTTAATATGTTATTCTACATGACAACATGGCTCCCCCTGGACATGTTTTCTGGATGTAAGATACTGCATTTCAGCCACATCTTGGGAAACCTAGAGAGGGCCAGTGGACTGGGGCTTTATCATTTGAGGCCTACATCCAGCAAAGGTAAACAACAATTCTAAAAGATTTAAACTATACTTGGCATGCGTTACCAAAGCAGCACCTAAAAATGTTTCTTAATGCAACAACATGGAGAACTTCTTGAGATATTCATTGCAGGTTTGCCTAACAAAGGAGCTTGTAGTTTTACAAAGGACGGAGGCAACTTGGATCTCAAGAGGAGCTTCTCTATTTGTGTTGCTGACAGAACGTAAACTTTTATTTCCTGGAGTACCTCCATGGACAGGAGGGCCCTGCCTGCATGGATGTCTCCTGCATCACCACCTGAACTGAGAACAGCCACATCTTGACAAAATGCAGGTTTGGGACTAACATCATTTTCCCCTCTCCTGTGTTTTTTAACAACTTTACCTGATGAAGGGTCTGCCCAGACAGTCCCTAAGGGAAAGCAGGATGCCACCCCTTTCCTTGCCGGATCGCATGCCACGCCTCCAATTTGGCCTTTTCACGCCATGTAAATGGTGACCTAGCCACCACTGTGGTGCCTTTTCCCCGCTTCTTTGGTGCAGCACATGTAAGCGTTGCACTGAAGACGCCGCATGACATCGTCCGCCGTCTGGTCAGGTGACATCCCAGTGGCTGGGGTGCGGATGCCATGCCCCCACTCTGCCCCAAGGCTCTTTATGCTGACCTGTTGAGGTCCAAAGTCATCAGTGGAGTTTCAAAAGCTGTGGATTTTGGGTGTTACTGTACTATGTGGAGGCCTCATTCAGAAAATGCATGCTACAGTCGGTGGTGTCCATTTAATTAATGCTCCTCAGTTCTCCCACCTGTTGGTCAGGAAGCTTTGGTATGTCCCAAGACAGAATGTTTCCCCCTCAACCACTGGAAAAAGGAAGATGGATCTTACCTGTGAGCTGTTTTTTTTCAGTGGTGGATGCAGAAACAACCTCCTGAGAACTGAGGGAAACATTTGCCCTTGGAGATGAGGAGGAGAATTAACATTTGTTTAGCTTTTATCCATATTGGTAATTGGGGTTTATTTTTCTGTATGTTACTTTGTTTCTGTTGAGAATGGGTTAGCACAGTGATGGCGAACCTATGGCACGCGTGCCAGAGATTGCACTCAGAGCCCTCTCTGTGGGCACACATGCTGTAGCCCTAGCACAGAATTTGCCAGAGTTTCTTATTAGAAAGCCAGAGGGACGTGGCACTTTGCAATAAATAAGTGGGGTCTGGGTTGCAGTTTGGGCACTTGGTCTGTAAAAGGTTCACCATCACTGGGTTAGCAACTCTTCTCCTCAGCTTTAACTGTTGGGGCTGTTCCCCCTGGTGAAGGTTCCTTCAAAGGACTTTTTCACATGGAGAAAACTGGAAGGTTATACTGGTGCCAATGGAGGGTCATCTTGGGCATTAGGGACAAGTTCACCGCTGCTTTTCACATGACGCTGCATGCAAGCAGGACAGACTCCAGACAGAATGTGAGGTGAATCAGGAAATAAACAAATTTGCAAAACTACTGTATTTTCATTTTCATTTTGTTTGTGAATTCACTCTCATCATGTAATGGCAGCCATCTGAAAACCATGCCTCCAGATGCCATCTGTTCCCAGATTTCCTACAGTCCCTTGCTCTACCAGGGAGAGGGAGAAAGTCTTCTTCTTAAAAGGCTGGTTTCTCCTTCCTCCTGCAGCCTCTAATTAAGGGAACAGCGGCTGGGAGAAGGCAGAGGGAGAGGACTTTTGGCAGTCTTCCTGTAGAGGAGGGAGAAATGCAGGACATGCCCTGGAAAGGAGGGCATCTGGGAGTATCAGCCCTCGCTGGAGTCAGGCAGGTTTATGGACTCAGCTCCCTCTTCTTTCTCTCTCTTGCATGTGTGTCTGTGTGTGGTTTTACGGAGTTTGCAAAGGGAAGCCTCATCCTACCTTCCTCTGACACAGCTTCTAGGGCAAAGAGTTTTTTCCTCCCTATTTCTCTTCCTTCCCCAGAGAATGTGGGTGTGTATGCACTTATGGAACTGACAAGTTTGGAGCATGTGCAGAAAAGGTATTTATAAGCTAAAAATGGGGGGTTTATCCTCCTCTGTTTGATACCCAAATTCGCATTGGATCCTAAATAATGTGCCTTAAACTCCTTGTTGTGCTCTTGTGTGTGATAATCATTAGCAAATGGGCTTGCTTTTCTGCGATGACAGCACTTTAACCATTTATGGGATGGAAGCACATAGGTCCTTGTGTGAAGAAGTCTAAAGTCTACTTTCTACCACCACGGCGATGAGGAGGAGCAATCCATGACAGCATGTTTCTGCCTCCACTGCTGAAAAGAAACATCTCACAGATAAGACCAATGTTCCTTTTTCTTTCACAAGATTTGGGAGGGGAGTTGATAACTTTTACCTTCACCCTCCACAGAAACCCTTTATTGTTCTAAAAATGAAATTATGCACAAGGTTATCCTTGTGCACTCATTGTTGTTGATATGTGCCTTCAAGTCATTTCCAAGTAATAGAGAACATAAAGTTTTCTAAGGCTGAGAATGTGTGATTTGCCCAAGATCACCCAATAGGTTTCCATGGCTGAATGGGGAATCCAACCATGGTTTCCAGAGCCACAGTCCACAGCTGAAGCCACTACACCAAGAGCCCTCCCTCCAATCCATCTGCTTTGGTCCAGGCCTCAGAGGGAGAGAATCACTGGACCTCATCCCCTTTCCCTCCACCATTCCCTTCTCCTTTTGTTTCGTGTCTTTTAGATTGTAAGCCTGAGGGCAGGGAACTGTCTGATTAAAAACAATAATTGTAAGCCGCTCTGAGAGCCATTAGGGCAGGATATAAATACCTAAATAAATAAATGAATAAAATACACCACACTAACTGTATTAGGTTAGTGAATGGTAAAACAGTTGCCATTTGGGAGTTGATCAGTGTGTATCATAGAAACCCAGTTGGATTATCAATCTTAGTATTATCCACAGGATTTCTTTCTGCAGCACCAGGCAAAGGCAGGGGAATCAGGGTGCAGGGAGGTGGAATTACAATGGTCTATCATGCTTCCTTCCTCCTGGCCTGTGCTACAGTTTTCTGGATCTGAGTGTAATGGGACCTCGGTATCTGTGGGGGATCCATTCTGCACCTACCTACCCCTGCAGATACCAAAATCCATGGGGCCTCAAGTCAGGCTGTCCCTAGTTGGTGGTACGTACATACTGCTGTGCTGCCATTAGGGACAACTTGATTTCAGGCAAGCTCCCATTGTCCCCAATGGCAGTCCATGCATGCTGTTGCACCACCATTAGAGACAACGGGAGTTCAAATAAGCCCCCGTTGTACCTAATGGTGGCATGGTCACATGCACATGCCATCATATGGGTTTGTCATTTGCAGATGCTTAAATCTGCAAAAGGCCCCACTGGGGGTTGGACTGGATGGCCCTTGTGGTCTCTTCCAACTCTATGATTCTATGTGTATCTGAAGGTCAGCAGCCAGGGCAGATTTGTGATTTTATTGGTGTACCATCCACCGTGTTGCTCAACAGTCTTACTTCTTAGCCAGAGTGGTCTCAGGAGGGTGCTGGAGTATTCTCTGCCTATGGTGCTTGGAAACCTCAACATCCATGCTGAGGTTCAGGACTTTATATTTGCTAAAACAAGCATACGTCTTTCTCATGTGGTTTCTGGCAGTATCATGCTGCTGGATGAATTCTGGACCTTGTTTTCTATGCTTGGTGCAGTGATGATGATCTGGGAGAAACCCCCAGAGGAACTCTCTGTAGTTCCATTACCATGTACAGATCACTACCTAGAGACTGAGGTCCAAAACACACTGCAAAAATAATCTAGTTTGAGATCGCTTTAACTGTCCTTAACTAAGGAATTTTGGGAACTGTAGTTTTGTGAGACATTTAGCCTTCTTTGTCAGAGATCTTTGTCAGATATTTTGGTTATAAACTATTGACAATCACATCTAGAAGAGATTGTTTCAGAATGTGGTAGTCCCTCCTTATGGGATACTGTGCTAGTATATATTCCCTGCGCTGGCTTTTGAAGTGTCTTCCAGCTGTAACAGTATTGTATTATGTGACCTGGGCAATTTTTTTAAAGACTAAAGTATGACGCAGAAGACTTAAACACAAAGACAAAATGAACTGAAAGATTGCAGATGCCTCATTTGAAGTCTTCCTTGATAGGTACGGCATTTTAAGTCTCCTTGATAGATGCAACATCCATAGAAGTGTCATGCTATCTGAAGAGGTAGACCAAATCTACAAAGATTTATGCTACTTCTTTCACAGTTAGTTTCAAAGGTGCTACAAGATCCCTTTGCATACTGATATTTCAGACTAACATGGTTATATCTCTGAATTCTAAGACCTACACTTGTGATGTATACAGTATTCTTTAAAGAACATGGACATACAATTAACATGGACATACAATCTTTTGTTGTGTGCTTCCAAGTTATTTTTGACTTATGGCGACCCTAAAGCAAACCTAACATAGGGTTTTCTTGGCACGTTTCTTCAGAGGCGAGGTTTGCCATTACCATCCTCTAAAGCTAAGAGAGTGTGACTTGCCCAATGTCACCCAGTGCGTTTACATGGCAGAACTGGGATTCAAATCCTGCTTCCCCAGTGTCCTAGTCCAATGACCATAACATTACACCATGATGGTTCTCAGTCCTTTATAACCGAAACATTGTTCTGGATTACATAAATAGAGTAAATAATCTAGCTATAATATAGTATAATACAATGAAATTAATATATTTTACCATACATACTCATGTATAAGTTAAAAATTATGTCAAAAAATTGACCCAAAAAACCTGGGTCAACCTACACATGGGTCAATACGGTAACTTTGTTAGAATAAAATGGCAGTGGTGGCTGTTTGGGCTTTCCAGGCCATAGCAGTGAGAGCCAAGGGAGTGAGTACTGCTTTTACAGTAAGCTCTCCCCAGACAGACTAAGCTCTTGCCACAATCCTGACCTTTCTACACCATGGCTGAAGTCCCAAAGAGTCACTGCTATGGTAGAGAGAGGGGAAGTAGGTGTTTCTTTTAAGGTTGGCTCTTCCTGGATGAATTCTTCACCACCCACCTCCCTTCAGTTGTCTGCAGCCAGCCCCCTTTTGTCCTCCTCCTCTTCTCTCCCTTCTGTGAGGGTATAAGCGGGTTGGAGGGAGGGAGGCTGGGCAAAAGGCAGGAAACTAGCCATGGTTCTTCATCTTTAGCCTGCTTTCTCTGGCTGCTTTACCGCCTGTCTGCTCACTCGCTGTTGTTTGCAGCTGGCCTACTTGCCTCCTCCTCCCCTCCACCTTCTGTGAGGAGAGAAGCAGACCAACCACAAACAACCAAGGGAGAGAGAAAGGCTGGAAAGCAAAGCAGCCAGACAAAGCAGGCAAAAGATGAGAAACCAGCCACCTCTGCAGCCACGCTTCATTGCATTTTGCTTGCCTTCTCTGGCTGTTTCGCTGCCTGTTCGCCCATTCTCAGTTGTCTGCAGCCAGTCTGCTTATCTGCACACAGTAGGGGAAGTTGAGAAGCAAGAGACAAGCAGGCCAGTTCAAACAATGGAGAGCAGGCAGACAGGCGGCAAGGCTGGAGAAGGCAGGCAAAAGATGAGGAACCATGGTTAGAGAAGCAGATAGTTTCTTGTCTTTTTCCTGCCAGCAGTTCTTTGCTGCCTGCCTGATTGCCCACCCTCAGAGAAAATGGAGAGGAGGAAGAGGAGGAGATAAGTGAGCTGGATGCAGACAAATGTGAGTAGCCAGAGGAGCAGTGAAGAGGAGCTAGAGAAGACAAGCAAAGAAAAGACGCGGCTGGTCTTTACTATAGGAAGGGAGCTCTCACTATAGTTCATCCTGGGAGAACCTTTAAAAAGCACCAACCCCCTCTACTTCTCCGGAGGCCTTTTACAATGCCTGGAAGGAAAAATGGCAGCAACTGTGACTCTTTAGCATTTTCCCACCACAGCAGAAAAGTGACTTCTGTCCACCACAGCAGGGAAATGCCAAAAAGCCACCATGGATCCAAGAAGTCCTATGCTGAGCCCCAAAGTTTTACCCTTGACTTATGCATGGGTCATGCCAAATTCCAAAACTATAATTGAATTATTATGCAATGTGAGATTCAAAAGATATTTTAATAAAACCAAATCATTCAGATTCCTATTTTACAAGAGTCACCGTTTATCATTACAGTAATTATATAAAAATCCATGATATAAAAACTTATTTTATCATTAATTATTATGTTTAAAAGCAAAGTGACTATCCTATTAAATCTTTGGGTTTATAGTTTTAATAATCCAGTTAATAAATGTAACCTATGGATTTGGCAGCAATAACAAAAAGAAGTGTACGCATGCACATATACACATAACCTAACAGCAGATTTTTCTAGTATTCAGTCTCAGCTAATTGGACTTTTACACAATCAGACTGGCACTTGGCTGTTTTGTACCCCATTAAATGGAGAGAGATATGTGCGCATATGTGCACTTGTATGTGCACACTCACCATAACAGTTTTACACCATAATGAAAATGCCCTAGAGGGGCAGATACTTTCAAAATAGTATAAAATGGCAAGTCATATATACATTTAATACGTAATATGTTGGGAAAATACACTATAAATAAACTAAGGTCAAAAATACACTGCAAAATTAATCCAGTATGAGACTGCTTTAACTGCCCTGTGCTAGGGAATCGTAGTTTATTGTGGCACCAGAGCTGTCTGACAAGAGAAGGCTAAATGTCTCACAAAACCACAGTTCTCAGAATTCCCCATCACTGAACCAGGTAGTAGTAGTAGTAGTAGTAGTAATAACAACAACAACAACAACTTTATTACAGCCATTTGGCCAGCACGGAACCAGGTAGTTAAAACGGTCTCAAACTGGATTATTTCTGCAGTGTGTTTTGGACCTAAGACTGCTATTTTTTTAGGTTACAAAATAAAAATGGCCCACTGACTTTTAAATTCTGGAAACAAATATATTTTGTGCCTTTTCTCTCTAGCTTAATTAAACACTAATACAATAGCATCTCAGACATCAGTGCAAAAAATAAGTCAGGAAAACAACAGTAATATGATCATTAGCACTTTGCTTTTAGAAATGTTTTTCGTAAGAGTTCTGTCAGTCACCATAACTTCATATCCATAGGTTTATAGACACAATAGCAGCTCAAGCAAGGTGTCTATTGAATACTCACATTGCAGAGTTAACTACACCAAAAATGTGTCAGCGTCCTTCTGACAATGTCGTACTCCTTATTATATGTAACCCAGAAATTCAGACAAGAGATCAGATATAGTTGAAATAGCCCTAGATTCTGGGCAAGGAGTGTAGTTATTCCTTGCTAGTTTATACTGGGAGATGGGATGATGGTGGATTATAATTTATCACCTAAGAGTCAATTGTGAAGGAGGATGGGTGCTGCAGTCCAACATCATCTGGTGACCCATGCATTCATCATACCTGATTTGCAGGGGGAAATAAATATTTGCATCCTGTAAACCTATACTTGGTCACTGTGATTAATTTAACAGTAGATTATGAAGGTCTGTCACCTTGGTCCAAAATAACCATAAGGAAATGTTAAGATCAAATTGTTGTGGCCTGGCAAGACATGGCTGGAGTAGTATTCAACCAGACTCCCAAGACTCATAAACAGAACATCTGCCTCCAGGTAAAACTTGGAGTCCTGTAGCAAGATTAAAATAGACATCTGAAGTTACTGGCTAACTCAGGAACATCTCATGATAACAAAACAAGTAATAATGAAGGCAGCTCAGAGGCACAACACATGGGGCATCAAATGTGATTATTTGATTCCACCTACACTCCAGAAAGTTAGCGAACCCACACTTTGTTTGTGTTCAGAAGTATTGTTTGTCCCCATTTTAAAAAAATATAACATTCTATATCTGAACTATCAGACCAATATAATCTAATAAGGAAGACTGATTTAAAAGTAGATTGCATATTGTTTTATTAAACTATTATACATTGTTTTATTCAACTACTGGAAATCTTTATATGCAGCTCTTTTACCCACCTGTTGAAAGATTCTGTAGTTTCTCACTTTCTCCATGGATTCATCCCATACAACTAATACCTTAAAAGGGGAAAATCAGAACAACTTTTTAACCAAGCATCCTCCTGGTTAGTATAGTGTGAATACAATGAAAATGTTTAAAATAAAAAGGTACTTGCATATTTATAAACCAAGCTGCAAATCCCTACAAAATTACTACGACAAATGTAGAGAACTAGAAGACAACAACAAAAGGGGAAGAATGAGAGACCTATTCGAGAAAACAGGGGAAAGTTCAAGCCAAGGCCAGGACTCTCTATGACAATAAAAATAACATAATTCAAGACCAGGAAGGAATAAAACGATGATGGATGCAATACCCAGATGAGTTATCTAAAAGGGATGACAACATGAAGGACACATAAAACGAAGAGCCATATGAAGATGAACCCCAAGTTCTAAAAACTGAGGTGGAAGCTGCAAAAAAGGAAATGGCAAAAAACAAGACTCCAGGAGTCCAATAGAACTGTTGCAATGCACATTGACAGAGTCAACTCTAGTGCTAATCTACATACATTAACAGATACGGAAAACAAAATGATGGTTAAAAGATTGGAAGCAATCAATATACATCCCTATTAATGAAAAAGGAGATACAAGAGACTGCAGCAACTATAGAAACATAGCACTAATCTCCCATGCAAGCAAAATCATGCTCAAAATTCTGCAACATAGGCTCCAACCATACATGGAGTGAGAAATCCCAGAAGTCCAAGCAGGGTTCAGGAAAGGAAGAGGCACCAGGAATCACACTGCAAATATACGACGACTAATGCAGCATAGCAGGAAGTTACAAAAGAAAATCAGCATGTGCTTTATAGACTATAGCAAAGCCTTTGCGTAAATCATGAAAGGCTATGGAATGCCCTTAAAGACATGGGAGTGCCAGCAGGTCTGATAGTCCTAATGAGGAATCTGTAAAGACAAGAGGTTACTGTCAGGACAGAAAACAGAGAAACAGAATGGTTCCCAATTGGCAAAGGAGTCAGACAAAGCTGCATCCTATCACCCTACATATTGTAAGGAACGCAGGCTTGGACATGGAAGAGGGAGGAGTGAAAATAGGAGGAAGAAATATCAATAATCTGAGATACGCTGATGACACCATAATACTAGCAGAGAATGTCACTAAGGAAGTGCAAAGGCAGGCTTACTGTTGAACATAAAGAAAACAAAAATAATGACCACAGAGAACTTACACAAATTCAAACTAAACAATGAGAAAAGAGATAGTAAAAGAGTTCTCATATCTGTGATCAAACATTGATCAGAATGGGGGCTGCAGCCAGGAAATCAGAACTATAAAAGAACTAGAAAAGATCCTAAAATGCAAAACTCAGCACAAAAGTCAGAATCATACAGGCCATTGTATTCCCTATTAACATGTATGGACGTGAGAGCAGGACAGTGAAGAAAGAAGATAGGAGGAAAATCAACTCATTTGAGATACGGTGCTGGAGAAGAGTGGCGAGGATCCCATGGACAGCCAAAAGGACAAACAAATGGTCCTAGAGCAGATTGAGCCAGAAATATCTGTAGAAGCCAAGATGACAAGACTCTTAGACTGTCATACTTTGGACACATCATGAGAAGGCATGAACCGCTGGAAAAGACAATAATGTTAGGAAAGGTGGAGGGAAGTAGAAAGAGAGGAAGGCCACCTGCTAGATGGATAGATTTTATTAAAAAGACCACAAATATGAGTTTGCAGGAGCTGAGCAGAGCAGTGGAGGATAGGGGCCTGGAGATGTTTCATCCATAGGGTCACTATGGGTCGAGATCGACATGAAAGCAGTTAACAACAACAAATCCCTTAGCATTGCCAGACTACTTCTATCTAGTCAGCTCATTTAGTTAAGGCATATGTAGCTGGGCTCAAGCAAATGGTCTCTCTCATCATATCTAGAGTATGATTCTCTGCCGGATATCTGAAAATTGTAAGCAAAGTCTGTTCTGGTTCCTATAAATTCACCCTGACCAATAGTACAATATTAGTAAGATGGAAAAAAGAAGACAGAACTTTTCACTGGCCATGCCTGAAGAATTTAAATTTTATTTACTGCAACCTACACTTTTTCTACAAGGAACTCTATTGTACATTAGTGTGCACTAAACATCTCAGTCTAAGGAGGAGACACCTATGGATAATTACCATATGTACAGTATGTACATTAAGCTGCACTACATTAGATCTCTTATCCAATAATCTTTTCCAAGTTTGCAGAATCTGACATTTCTCTTAGAATATATTCTATTACCCTAACAGTTTTATTACCTTTCCAGTTTTTGTAGATGAATTCCTAATACAGAATAATCCATTTTTCAGATGTCCTCTGGGATTTTCAGATTTGAACAGCCTACAATTGTGTGAAACACCAAATGGTCAACTTTGGGGCAAAAGAGACCGTCCCTTTGCGCCGCCATCTTTGTGAATTGGCAAAAAACCCAAACCAAAGCCCACATTTGAAATACTGACATTATGACTACACCTGGCAACTTCTTTTTTTCAGTAATCCCACTTATTTTAAGAGCAGGATAAAAAGATTACCAAAAACATGACTGAATAAATAAATAAAACAAATAAAAATTAATGACTGATGTTTGAAGATACAACAAAACATTTGTGGTAAGAAGTCAATGTACAAGATCAAATCAATCTTAACCCTCACTGGGCCTATGGCCACAAAATTTCCACAAAAAACTACTTTCATGCTGTCAGCAGTCTTTCAGTATAATAGTTCAACATCAGCTGAGTACCGAGATTTAGCCCTTTGTCACTGTTCCAGGCATTTCCCCATTTTTCAGACTCACTTTTGCTGGTAACTCTAGGAACTGCCTATATTCCAACATGTTTGCATGGAAATAAATTTACCTTTCAATTTCAAGGGAGTCAGAGGTATTGACAAAAACAGAACTTGGTAGCTCAACCTGCATGAAAAAAAGAGCTTGTCACACAAAAGTGCTAATATCAGTGTAACAGTCCCTTGCAAAACCAATTTAATTATTATGAGTGTGGCCACCCATCTATGAAGAAGTACAGTGACACACACAAGGAAGCAATGGCAGATTTGGAAAGAGCCTTGTACTACACCTGGGGATACGGGCCCCAAGCTGGACTACCCCTAAAACGATTTCTTAGAGCTTTTAAAGGGATAAATTCAAAGAGTAAGGAGGGAACCACTACCCATTACCTGGGGATATGGCTAATCTGGTGTATCATATTTTCCACAATCAGGCAGGCTCTATAATCCAGGGTAAATGGATTATGGTGAGTAAAGAGGGAACCACCTTATTTACTATAATCCATTTATCCTGGATTATAGTGCCTGCCTGATTGTGGAGAACGTGGTACACCAGATTAGCCATATCCCCAGGTAATTCTGTGCTATGATGTGAACCAGTCTAAACTGGGAAACTCTGGTAGAAAAAGTTTTTACATCCCTGCTGTGGCTAATAAAACTGTGAGGGTTCATTCCCACTTCCATTTAAACCAGTTTGAGATTTGCCTTCGCTCTGTGTTGGTAAATAGATTCCAAAAGGTCCGTCATTCCCACTATGAAAACATATCTTTTAGATTCAATCATAGATACAATCATTTAGATGGAAAAATAATAATTGTAAGCCGCTCTGATAGCCTTTAGGGCTGAAGGGCAGGGTATAAAGAAAGAAAGAAAGAAAGAAAGAAAGAAAGAAAGAAAGATCTTTTCATTATCCCCTTGTAATCGCTTCTTTTTTTGGTATGACTGTTGTCCCCACTAGTTTGTGCTGCTTCAAAATGCATGTCAATCATCTGTGCGTCATCAGTGACATAAGTGGCAGGGAGATAGATAGATAGATAGATAGATGATAGATAGATAGATAGATAGATAGATATTTCGATTCATTGGTTTTGCAACTACTTGCCTCACTATGAGCTGCTGTCAGATTGCCCAGGTAATTGCAAGTAGTTGTAAAACCAATGAATCGAATCTTCTGCCAATTTTTGATATAAAATTGATAGAAGATTCGATTCATTGGTTTTGCAACTACTTGCCTCACTGATTACACGTAGTTGCAAAATCAATGAATCGAACCGCCTATCACTTAAAAAAAAAATCACATGCCCATAGGTCACACCACAAACACAAAGGCAGCACTGAGAAGGGGTGGTGATGGTGGATCTACCAAAAAGTGAGGAGGAATGGTAAACACCCCTCTGCCTTTAGTCCCTCCCCTCGAGAATGATGTGATTCAGATCCGTCATTCCAACTTGTTGAACATGCTTTAGAATAGATTATTTTCAAAAGAACCGCGAAAAAACTAGATCAGGAAAGAGCGGATTTTTTGTGTTTGCCTCACTTCATCATAATTGAAACTGATCACAGTAGGACTGGAACTGGTTTCAAATGGGAATGACAGTCATATAATCTGATCACCAATTCGCTTTAAATCATAGTGGGAACATGGCCTGAGTTTTTTTAAACACAGCTACTGTGTAAATTTGGTTCTCTTTCATGAGCTATTCTGCTCCTCACTGTGGGAATGAGCATGGCTAGTCATTTGAATAGAGAAACAAGTCTTTTCAGATCGCAAGAGAGGCAGAAAGAGATGTAGCTTTGAATTTTTTTGCAAGAGCTGTTGTTCTCTTGACCATACAGCTACATATCCCCCACCAAGAGCATTTAGTCCTAAGCATCCTTTCTTAGTGGATTTCATTTCTCACCCAGTAAAAATGATGATGGTGGTGGTGGTGATGGTGATGATATCAGTAAGTACAGTTAAGGACCATCTAACATTTTACCCAGCAGCTCTAAGGGCCAACTACATCAAAGTTTCTGGAGTCACAAGAAATGAATCAATATGCCTGCAGATATGCCTTACTTTTTCATAGTCGTCATCTGAATCTTCTCCAGATAACTTTGATTTTGAAGGTAAGGCTGGTTTTTCAAATGAAGAGTTTCGGAAACTTTGTCCGTCTGGAGATGATCTCCTAGGAAAGTTAGAACATAAACTGAAATTAGAAAAGATGTGTCACACCAATAAAATAGTACATGATGCACATGAACTGAGCCCTAGACAGATGTTTGAGACTGAAAATTCATACATATGAACTAAGAGTCCAATACATTCAACATATACGTGACACATCTCTTGTAGCTGCACATTGCAAGTAAAGATTGGTAAAAGAGAGCAATGTGTTTTCTAACTATTGAGAACTGCCTAGAGCTCTTGTATTCCTGGCAACATACATGATAACAGTTTATTTAAGCCAAGATAGGCAACTTGGTATTCTCCAAATGTTTTAGACAACACCTTCTGCAATTCCTTGCAGGCCATGTTGGCTAAAATTTGTGGGGTGGGGGTAGTCTGAACATTCAAAGAGCACTACATTCCCTACCTATGATAAAAGCAAAATGATTAAATGTAACTGAAGTAAAACAGCATTAAGGAGTTATCAAACTGTTTAATATGAATGTTTACATATAGCAGAGGGCAATTAAACAATTTTGTTAAAATCCCTTCAAATGTGCTTCGTCAAATGAAAATTAAAGATGGCTACTTCCTTCTTCTAATTTCTATTCATCATACTGGTCAACTGACATAAGGCTGAAGTTTGAGATTAGAGGGAATGGTTTTAAAATTCATATATGTAATGATAGGCAGACTGCAAACATTATTTTAGGCAGGTAACAGTGCAAGTTATTTGCAAGGGTGCTCCGGACAATTGAGTCCAAGACCATGGGTCTGAAGAAAGGGCAAAATCATCTCTATCACATAACTGAAGTAACATCAGTATCCTGTGTGAAAATAAATTCCAACTTACTGTGAAGGGAAAGGCTTTTCTGGTTTGGACACAGGCACAGGTGGTTTGTCCCTAGACACCTGAGAGTTAGATAGCACTTTTGATGTCAGCAGTCCAGGCTTATCTTGTTTTCTTGGTTCTTTTATATTCATTGTATTCAGGCTCCACTGTGATAATTTGGGCTTGCTACTTGGCAATGGAGGTGGGGCTTCTGCAGAAAGTTTTAACCCTTTAAGCTTCCCACATTCTTTGGCTATAGGTAACACATGGGCTTTTGGCAGACAAGCAGCTGATACAGAACAAGTTTCTGTGAAGGAGATGTGCTTTTTAACTGAAGAAACTGGAGGTACTGGTGGTCCCCGGCCACTTGTTTGCGGACATGTTGAGTGGGCTTTTTTATTATGCTGTGCTTGGTAGTTAAAAGGAAATTCTCCTCTCATACTGAGAACAAAATCAGGTCTAATATCAGGCAAACTGCTTTTCAGTGGTGGCAGTGGTGGAAGCACAGCCACACTGGATTTGCCAGAAAATGAGTGTGCCTTCATCTCTAAACAAGAAATTCTTCCCATTTGAGGAACTGGAGGGAGTGGGTATTTTGGTGGAAAGAGGTTTTCATCTGCTAAAAAAAAATTACAAACAAATAAAGAATTAAATGAAAGTCTCTCTTGCAGACAGTATGACAACAGAACAAGGAATCGATGGAATAAATAGAAAAAAGGGGTGTCTGGAAAAACCCAAACCACAAAAATTAAGAAATGGATGGCACTGGAGCTCATTTAGTATATAATGCAGACCAGTTGGGGTAAGGAAAGAGATCACATATACACATTTATTACTCATCAATTCACCCATTCAACTCAAATGCCCATTTAGGATGTTAACTGTTTAGTATTTATGCAAGACACTTTAGGCTGCATCCCTGAATAATAGCTGTACAATATGTAATTTCAGTGATCAGACTGTAAGCAAGTTTGATACTCAATTGTTACAGGCAGTTTTTAAAATCTAAGAGGCCAACTCAACAACCAGTTTCTCTCTATGTCTGTCTCACACATACATCATACCCTTGTGGACGTTCATGAACCATTTAAGAAGAATCACTCTTTCAAGAGATACTGTTGACTTAGCATCCTAGATGGATTCTGCAGATGGATATAGCCTTCAGGATGCAGAAAGTGATATATTCTATATGTTCATGCAATTAAGAAAGAACTAGAAAAGATCCTAAAATGTAAAGATATACAACTGAGCACTAAAGTTAGAATCATACATTGCCATACCTTATTACCATGTACAGATGTGAGAGCTGGACAGAGAGGAAAGAGGATAGGAAAACATCAATTCATTTGAAATGTGGGACTGGAGAAGAGTGCTGAGAATACCATGAACAGCCCAAAAAACAAACAAATGTGTCCTAGAACAAATCAAAATAAAGGCTCCTTGGAAGCCAAGATGACAAAGCTGAGGTTGCTGTATTTTAAGTAACTTTCTTTTATTGTATTACACTTGGTGAATTTCTGGTTACTTCATGGAAGACCAACAACAGGAAATTCAGATATTTAAAGACCTCCCCCCACAAATACTAAGAAGGAAAGATTATTCAAAATTGATACAATTTCTTCAACAAAGCAAGATACAATATAAATGGGGGAAATTGGAGGGAGTTATCTTTACAATAGACAGAATTTTTTTTATAATCAATACCATAGAAAAAGCAAAGAATTTTCTAAGAAACTACAATGGCCACAAAAAAGAATCACCGGAGCAAGAAAATCTTACAAAAACACTGAAAGAAAATAGACTGCAGAAGCAAAGAGAAACACACAGAATAAGAAGGAAATCAGAATCCAACCTATTTGAATTATTTAATTCAAGAAAATCCTGTGATAGGTCACACTTAGGGTCTGCCGTGTATCAGAAATGACTTGAAAGCACAGAACCACAAAATGGAACAGGACTGGATCCAGAAAGTTCTGGAATGCTGTGAGACGACTAAGACCATCGGAAAACATATATTTCCTATGGTCTTAGGAACAGAGACACCACTCCAATATGGTTGGGGGTCACCACAACATGAGGAACTGTATTAAAGGGTTGCGACATTAGAAAGGTTGGGAACCAATGATCTAAAAGGAGCACCAATATGTACTCTCTCTGCTGCAGCACCTATTCTGAAATTTTTGAATGCCTGGGAAGGAAACTGGTGGCAGTAGCAGCTTTTTCATGTTTCCCCTCAAAGAAGCACCAAAAAAAATCCCTTGAAGGATAAAAATTAAAAGCTATAATCACTACTAATTTAATCATTAAACTTTTTCTTTGCCATTTCATCCTTTTTCACATGTGCTCACTTTATTAGCCCTGCCTGTGCCTGATCACCTCTGCCACATATCACACAGCCGTTATTTACCGTAGTTCCCTCCTCATCCATCCAGCCTTTAGGGTGAGCACAGTTATGCTGGTCAGAATTTTGTAAGTTCTCTGGCATCACTTTCCTTTGCTTTGTCCTTTACATCCTTTGTTACATACCCCTAAATTTTATCCTTGACTTATCCACAGGTCCTATCAAAATCCCTAATTTTGGTTCTAAAACACACGAGAAAAAGTATATATGGTTGAGTATACATGGTAATTAGAGAGTGATAGATAAGCAGTGCCTGAAATGTTCAGGGAAAACTTAGAACACCACTGATTTGCAAATGGGATAATTTACACACCCATCCATACAAATAATGAAATCAAATGCCACCCTGATTCTTGTTGGTTAGATTCAACTAGAATAGATCCATTGAACTAATTGCTGTGTGGTGACATAACTCTACAGCTCTACGATTCAATGATTCTATGAGGGAATATAAGGTCTGATTCTATGTATCTACTCTGTTTGGTAACTAGCAATAGGATTCAGGACAATGACATCCCTTTAGCAGTACCATCACCTTGCGAAAAACAGGGTACGCTGTCACAATGTCTTTCACTATAGAGATGGAAATTGTTGTTATGGATCAGGCTAGATGAACCGCAGTCCTGGTGCTATATGCAGTCCTCAAGCCTGCTTTTGCAGTCTTGGGCCCTGACTACCTTTATTTTGGATACCTTCACTCTTTAGGAAGCCTCGAGGTGTGGCAATCCACCTCCTTAATTGGTCACATTAACATTTTTTTAAAATCCATTTTTCAAAATCAGAAGTAACTTCTGTTGCTCATCCCTATTATATATACTCTTCTCATTAACAAAGCAGGGCTCTTCTACACCACCAAGTAACTTACTATCACAGATTTCTTTAGAACTTTGCACCATGCAAATATTTTTCTCAAATCAAATTTCTACAAACATTAATTTGGTTTCCAGGAAGATGTAACTTCCTAGTTTCTCATACCTTCACATTTCACACAGTCTGAATTATCTGGCAGTAAATATTCATCGTCTTCATCCTGGTCATAATCTGAAAATGAATATAGTATGAAATACATTACAGTTAGATTGTTTGGCATGTGTTGATGGTTCTACAGGAGCAGGAATTTGTGCACAATTATAAGCACACAATCTTTCACAGTACACAGTTTTAGCACTATAATTTATAGCACACTAAACAATATAGCACTTTCACACCCATGCTTCTATGATAAGTGATTTAAAATGAGCACTTTCACTTTAAAACAGGTGCATCTAGCAGCAAATACCTCACTTTAAAATGGAGGTGCTCTGCTTTATCACTATACTAGAAGAATAATGCCATATAGTGAAACCACTGGCATCCTTTGAGACATTGATTATTGGAGCACCAGAAGAACTTCTTCCAAAAGTTGTGAGAGCCTAGTAAATTTGCCCATGCTGAAAGCACTAGACAAGTATGGTGAAATTGACAGGAGATTAATGAAGTGTAATGGAGAACGGCAACTAACAACGTATTTTTATATGAGTTGTAAAAACATCTCATCTTTTAGGACAGGACACATTTTGTAACACATACATGTGTTACAATGTATAAAGCATGTGTTACAATGTGTGTGTACATTTGGATATATAGATGTTTAGGCTGCATCTGTGTGTGTGACCGTGCGGGCGCACACACGCACACACACACTAGTTTAGGCTGAACATATGGAAAGTTACACTGAAATCTTGGTGTAATCTATTTATGCAAATTCGTGAAAGCTAGTAGTTTTCTGATTTAACATCTTCAATTTGTTCTACTATGTTTTTGAATCGTTATATTTTTGCATGGTATCATACAATTAATTTTTTTTTAACCATCAAGTCAATCACTTCTAAAATTTTGCTGCCAACACTACAGTGCAGGAATATAACATCATGGACTTCGGATATGGTCTCTGGAAGTTCCCATCCCTGTTTTTTTTTTAAAGTATTATAAATGGGTTCAAATTTTAACAGTGTCCTATGACACTGACCTCAAGACAGCCATTTTTGAAAAAGTTCCAGCAGTGATTCCAGGGGAAACAGTTGAACAAGAATTAATCAAAATGAATCAGATCTGTCTCCTATGACTTCAATAGAGATTAAGGTCCAAAACACACTGCAGAAATAATCCAGTTTGAGACCACTTTAACTTCCCTGGCCCAGTACGAAGGAATCCAGAGAATTGTAGTTTGACGTGGCACCAGAGGTCTCTGACAGAGAAGGCTAACTATCTCACAAAACTACAGTTCCCAGAATTCCCTAGCATTGAGCAAAGGTAGTTAAAGTGGTCTCAAAGTGGATTATTTCTGTAGTGTGTTTTGGACCTAAAACTGTATAATGAGTTCGTCAGTGCGAGAATGTCTCTGTGTTATCATCCACATACTGTTTTGTTAATGAGGACTGGTAAATAAATTATCTCTTTCTGTAGGCTTTAATTTCAGTTACGTCTGATCCTTCAATTTTAATTCCATCCACTCAATTTAGCTTGTATTTGGCTAATTACCAACCAAGTCAATTGCTCCCTTTTCTCCTAGACAACAACCCTAGAACCAACTGCTGCATCACTGCATCCCAACCGTCTGCCCTTCCCCTGTTTATCATCACTGCCCCCTGCTACCCCTTTTTTATTCACCTGGATCTTTCTACTTCTCCCAAGGGGCGGTACCATCCACTGTGGAAATCAATAAACTAAGGTTCCATGCACCTGATGGAGTGGACATTGGCCACAATGAACATTGTTAATCTTTATGGTGCCATTAGATTTTTGTTGTTGTTTTTCTTTATACTGAAAGGATCTTTCAAAATTACGTTCTTACCTGAATTTTCTATTGAATGCTGAGAGTAATGTATATTAACAGGTTGTTCTACTGAGCCATAGAAACTGTCAACATCTGAACCAGAGTCACTAGAAACACAGAGGAAGATTTTAGTTACAGTTTTGCACACTAGTTATGGAATTTATGGGAATAGTCAGTGTAGAGCACTTTGGTTTGAATCTTAGTGGTTAGTCCCAAATTAGAGTAGACTCACTGAATCAATTACTGAATGGTAAATCAATGTTTGCTAAATCATCCTGATTCATGTTTAGTTGGAACTAACTATAGAATTCAATCCAGTAATTACAGATATGTGAAGCACGCATAAAACAACTTCTAATTACATATAATGATAAAACGGAATAGCTCTAAAGAGAGAAATGGTTGTTTCAGACTTGATAGCAGGGCTGGGTTAAGTGCCACCGCTGAGCCCTTTTCTGCACATCCCAGTAATCCCTAGAATTTTTATTTTTAAAAAACATTAACATCAAAGGATGTCACAATTTGATGTCAAAATTAGGTGACAAATTGCTAAATGTACTATAGACCATAGGAAAATGAACTAACCACATTACGTTCATATTATTGCTAATAGGATAGGATAATCAATTTCAAAGTAAATTCAGGTGCTTTTAATTCAATATCAGTAGTCACTATGGGATTTTATTTGTTAATGAATGGGGGATTTTAAAACATATGTTTAATAATTTAATAAGGAATTATTTGCATTACTTTCATCTAAATTTTAATCTACCGTATTTTCAATATATGTAGCTAGTTTTCATGTATGTTACCTTTAAAAGACCCTTAAAAATGGGGAAAACAATAATAAGTGGCACTTTTGAGTACTTTGCCAGCCTGAAAAGTAGGCCCTTGCCCTGTAGCATTTGCCCTCTATGCTTTAAAGCAAGAGTTCAGAATCAAGATTACATAAGATTATAACTGTTATATCAATACACTGCAGATAAGTACTCATTACACCAGTGAAAAATACTGAACTCACCCCTAAGCCAGTGCTGAGTTCTCATGACATATGGCTACTTTCCGGGAGGTACTGTGTTTTTTGGCCCTTATCCCAACTTTGCCCAAAACAAAGCAAAGTTAGGGATCTCAAGTTTGTTGTGCATGTGGACAGCTGGATCGCATCCCATTCAGCCTAATCCATCTTTCCACATGCCAAGAGGTATGTCATCCCCCTTTCCCATGCTGAACATCACAGGGAACGAGGATGGCCTGTTTTTGTAGTTGCTGCCTCTGCTTCCTCACAGGCACGAGCTCTGTTGTTAAGGCTGTTCCAGCATGTCATCATTTCTGCTACGATCAGAATGGAGTCTCTGTGTGATAAATGAGGAGAGGTAGAGCAATTCCCTCCTTGTTGATCACATGGCAGGGTGTCCTATTCTGACCTCAGCAGAAGCAACAGTGACAGCCAAGCTCTCACAGGGAGCTGTTTTGCCAATAAGGTTGCAGTGGTGACAGCAGCAGCATTCAGGAGCTGGGGCTGGTGGGGCAGATATGATGTCCCAGTTGGCCTATGCACACAACAATGTGGCATCACACTGGATTTATCCCAGTGCCATGACAGTCAGTCCAGACTGGCCCCAGATTAAGCAGTTCATGTAGACATGTCTAAAGCCACGTCTTTGATGCTAATAGTTAGTCCAATATCTATCCAACACAAATTTCCAGTATGATCAGATTTACAATTTTGTAAGTACAATGAGCCCTTGGTATCTGTTGGGTCCAGGATCCCCCATGGATACCCAGATCCATGGATGCTCAAATCCCATTAAATAGTATGGCACAATAAAATGGTGGTGTTTAGATAAAATGGCACAATCAAGGTTTGCTCCTTAGAATTTATATTTTTAGAAAATATTTCAAAGCCATGGATACTTGAATCCATGGATAAAAAGTCTGTGGATAAGGAGGGTTTACTGTAGTTCATCTGAATGCTAAAGCTTTGAAAAATGTTAAAACTTTACAGATAAGGATAAGGAGAAAAGAAAAACGCCTCTTAACTGTAGGGCAAAACAATTATCTTGAAGTAGATTAATATTTATACCTAAGATATCAATAGAAAGAGGAATTGATATTCTACATGTTTTTTAAAAGTGTTGTTGATGGTCCTTCTGCTGTTGATGAGCCCTGCAATTGCTACAAGTTATAGTTCAATAATAATAATTCAAAATCCCATCAGTTTCAAGTATAGAAGGAAGTTTCTTTACAAAGAACTGCTCAGTGTTAGTCAGAGGAATGATAAGGCACACACTTGTGTCAGGAGCTGCAGACCTTAAATCAGGGACAGCTTCCTTCTTCTCATGGTAGTGATCTATTTCCTTCCTAAGTGAGGTCATCCAGTCCTGCAAGACAATAATCAGCATTTATTCTGCAGAAAAAGCAAAAAAAATTTAAAATGCACATTTTCAGATAGAACGGCTAACAGTTATTATCTATGTAATATTTCATGCAATACTATACTACTACTTAATCCATGCAATTAGACTGTAATGTAATCTAATAGCAATTGTTGAGATGTTATGTTATATAATTTCATATTTACAAAGCAAATATACATGTAAAAAATTATGCAGAGAAGAATGGGATACATATCTGTAACTGCTGCTGCACAGAGACCACCACAGAACCTTCAATTGCTGAGTAGTTTTTGGCAGTAACCCCTCTTCCCCCCCATGCATGTATACTCTAGCACTTCAAAGCTAGTCCCTTCAGTTTAATAGTGTGCTGAAATAGCTATGGAGGACAAGAAGAGGAGACAGTTTCTGACTGTGTGAGCTCACTGTGTGGAGAAGACGGCAAAATGCTAACAGAAGACAGAGAAAAGGCAGAATTACTCAACACCCTCTTTGCTTCAGTCTTCTCAGAAAAGGCAAAGGGTGCTCAACTTGAGGAAAATGGAGCACAGGACAGAATAGGGGAATTTCAGCACAGAATAAGTAAAGAGATAGTACAGGAATACCTGGTTAATGTAAATGAATATAAGTCTCCAGGACCAGATGAACTACATCCAAGAATATTAAAAGAACTGCAAATGTAATATCAGAGGCATTGGAAATAATATTTGAGAACTCCTGGAGAACAGGAGAAATCCCAGCAGACTGGAGGAGGGCAAACGCTATCCCAATCTTCAAAAAGGGAAAAAAAGAGGATCCCACCAATTATCATCCAGTTAGTCTGACATCAATCCCAGGAAAGATTCTGGAGCAGATCATTAAACAGAGAGTCTGTGAACATCTAGAAGGCAATGCCATAATCACAAAAAGTCAACATGGGTTTCAGAGAAAGAGGTCATGCCAGACAAACCTGATCTCTCTTTTTGATAAAATTACCAGCTTGTTAGATGAAGGGAATGCTGTGGATATAGTATATCTTGATTTCAGTAAGGCCTTTGACAGGGTTCCCCATGACATTCTTGCAAACAAGCTAGTTAAATGTGGGCTAGACAAAGTAACTGTTACATGGATTCGTAATTGGTTGACCGGTCGAACCCAAAGGGTGCTCAACAGTGGCTCCTTTTCATCCTGGGGCAAAGTTCAACATCTTTATCAATGACTTGGATGACAGAATTGAGGGTATACTTATCAAATATGCAGATGACACCAAATTAGGAGGCATACCTAAAACCCCAGAGGACAGGATCAAACTTCAGAATGACCTTAATAGATTAAAAAGTTGGGCCAAAGGTAACAAAATGAATTCCAACAGGGAGAAATGTGAGATATAGGATGGGTGACACCTGGCTGAACGAGACTACATGTGAAAGGGATCTGGGAGTCCAAGTAGATGACAAATTGAACATGAGTTAACAATGCGGTGCGGCAGCTAACAAGGCCAATGTGATTTTAGGCTGCATCAATAGAAGTATAGTGTCTAGATCAAGGGAAGTAATAGTGCCACTCCATTCTGCTCTGGTCAGGCCCCACCTGGAATATTGTGTCCAGTTCTGGGCACCACAATTTAAAAAGGATGTTGAGAAACTGTAGCGTGTCTAAAGGAGGGTGACTAAAATGGTGAAGGGTCTGGAAACCATGCCCTATGAGGAACGACTTAGGGAGCTGGGGATGTTTAGCCTGGAGAAGAGAAGGTTAAGAGGTGATATGATAGCCCTGTTTAAATACTTGAAGGGATGTCACACTGAGGAGGGAGCAAGCTTGTTTTCTGCTGCTCCAGAGACTAGAACATGGAACAGTGGATGCAAACTGTAGGAAAAGAGATTCCACCTCAACATTAGGAGGAACTTCTTGACAGTAAGGGCTGTCCAACAGTGGAAGCACTCCCTTGGAGTGTAGTGGAATCTCCCTCCTTGGAGGTCCTTAAACAGAGGCTGGATGGCCAGATTCCCCTTTTTGAAGATGGGGATGACGTTTGCCCTCCTCCAGTCTGCTGGCACTTCTCCTGTTCTCCAGGAGTTTTCAAAGATTAGTGCCAATGGCTCCGATATTACATTTGCCAGCTCTTTTAATACCCTTGGATGTAGTTCCTCTGGTCCTGGAGACTTAAATACATTTAGATTAACAAGGTATTCCTCTACTCTTTACTTATTTTGTGCTGAAATTCCCCTATTCTGTCTTCTGCTCCATTATCCTCAGGTTGAGCACTCTTTTCCTTTGCTGAGAACACTGAGGCAAAGAAAGTGTTGAGTAATTCTGCCTTTTCTCTGTCTTCTGTTATCTTCGCCACGGAGTAGCCCTACCATTTCCTCCTTCCTCCGTTTGTTGCGAACATATCCAAAAAAGCGCTTTTTATTGTTTTTAACCTCTCTAGCAAGCCTGAGTTCATTCTTCGCTTTAGCTTTTCTGACTTTACTCCTACATGTGCTTGCTATTTGTTTGAATTCCTCTTTGGGGATTTCCCCATTTTTCCATTTCTTATACATGCTCTGTTTAAAAGTTAGCTCAGTTGAAAGTTCCTTAGTCATCCATCCTGGTTTCTTGAAACACCTCCCATTTTCCTTCCTCACTGGAACTGTTTGAAATTGTGCCTTCAGTATCTCCCTTTTGAGAAACTCCCATCCACCCTGAACTCCCTTCTCTTTTAGTATTCCTGACCATGGGATCACCCCCAGTATTCTTCTCGGTTTACTAAAATCCGCTCTCCTAAAATCTAGAAGGCATGTCTGACTATGCCTGTCTTCTCCTTTCCATTCTATAACAAACTCCAGGAGAACATGGTCACTTCCACCTAATGATCTCACCACTTGCACTCCATTAACTAGGTCATCCCTGTTGGTTAGGATCAGATACAAAATAGCTGAACCCCTTGTTGCCTCTTCCACCTTTTGGACAATGAAATTGTCTTCGAGGCAAGTGAGGAATTTGCTAGACCTTGAGGATTTGGCTGAGTTTGAATTCCAGCAAATATCAGGATAGTTGAAGTCACCCATCCTTTCTGAATGTGTGGTCATCTGTTCTAGAAAGGCATCATCCAATTCCTCCGTCTGATTCGGGGGTCTGTAATAGACTCCCACAATAACATCCTTGTTGTTTCCCTCCCCTTTAATTTTTATCCAGATGCTCTTCACCTGGCTTCCAGGATCGATGTCCTGGATCTCTTCACTGGTGTAAATGTCCCTGACGTATAGGGCTATTCCTCCTCCTTTCCTCTTTGGCCTATTTCTCTTGAAAAGGTTATACCCCTCTATTCCTACATTCCAATCACGAGACTCATCCCACCAGGTATCAGTGATGCCTATTGTATCATATTTGCTTTGTTGTACTAGGAGTTCAAGTTCAGCTTGCTTATTTCCCATACTCTGTGCATTAGTATAGATACATTTAAGACCATGTGTTCTCTTTACTTGCTGCCTGTGCAAACATTTTTTTCTCCCAAACTTCTACCTTCCCTTTTATAACATAAAATGTTACATTCCAACTACAGTATAAATTTAACTTATACCAATAATCAAAACCAATAATCATCTTGTCAGCCTCATTTTGTCCTCAAAAACACTATTAAGGATTTTAAGTCATTTAAAAGTATTACCAATGACTTCCCTCTAATCAAAATTGAGAATTTATCCATCTCTGCTAGCTCATTCATTTTTAACAACCATTCTTCTTTAGTAGGTAATGCAATGCTCTTTCTGATCATATAATAGTTTTGCAGCTGTGGTGGTCATATATTGTAGTACTTTTCCATAGTTTCTCTCTAGTTGATCTTCCATTAGTCTCAGAAGAAAAAGCTCAGGTTTTAATTGTATATTAATCTTTATCCTGAGATATCCCAGATATCATGAGAATAAGAGAGGCAAAAGCTAAGACAGAAGTAAAAAAAAGTATAACAACTCCAGGAAACAAGACCAGTCTACAGCTAGACTATCTCTTTTTTATCGTCTCCCCCTGCTTTTTTTCTTTTCAGTGCCAAGTGAAACCTTTTCAGTTTGCCCAGGCCTTCTAAACAATCTGCACTTAACAAAAAGCTGATCATTCTCTGCCCCCTTCTTTCTTTCTTTCTTTCTTTGCTGCTAATTTGGTCCTATTTTACTGTATTTGCTGAATTTCAACAATTTCATGATACTGTATTGTAATCTCAGTTTCAAAAGCTGCAGAGACAACATATGTTGATGGGCGGCTAGATAAATGCAGCAAAGAAAGAAAGAAATTGAAAGAAATTAGTCTGCTAACTTATTCCAATGGTCTTGATATATGACAAGAGGAGCAGCAGATTGATTCTACACATTCACCAGGGAAGAATTAATCAGCTCTTGAAAATGCAGACTGTGATTTTATTATGATTAATGTGGCTGAAACCTGCCCCCATCTGCTTTCAAATGTCATGTTCATTTAAACATGTTACTAGAATTATAAATATTATTTCACCTTCCTTTCATCTTCAGAGGAGGCAGAAAAAAACCAGGTCCTATGCTTCTTGCTAATGTGAACCAACTTGAAAGGGAATACATTGTTTGATGTTGTCTCTTCTGCTGCCCGCATAACCCTGCACAGTAATGACATCAATTTTTTAAAACTTAAATTGTGTTATTTGTAAAGATAGCAGAATGTACACTCCCAGTTACAACAAGACGTTTCAGTAACATCTATCCAAACATGACAAAAGTAATAATATCACATTGTGACAGCTACAGCGTTTTGCCAAGAAAAAAAGGTTTCTGTTTCTATAGAAAGAAAAGCTATCTTGTCATCAAAAGTCCCTACTAAACTTGA
Organism: Sceloporus undulatus; assembly: GCF_019175285.1. Lineage (NCBI taxonomy): Eukaryota > Metazoa > Chordata > Lepidosauria > Squamata > Phrynosomatidae > Sceloporus > Sceloporus undulatus. Next base: position 99,226,874 of record NC_056526.1, read on the forward strand.
TGTTAGCTGCTTTCAAGTTGGCCCCAATTCATGGTGACCCAGAGGATGAGACATTTCCAAGAGCCCTATCATCCACTGCTCTGGCTAGGTTCTGTGACCTTGCAGACATTCCAGGTATCTGGAATGCGGTCTTCCTCTTTTTCTGCTACCTTCTACCTTTCCTAGTATTATTGACTTTTCTAATGAGTCATGCCTTCTGACGATATGGCCACAAAATACAATAGCCTCAGTTTTGTCATCTTGGCTTCCAGGGAGAGTTTAGGATTATTCTCTTCTAGAACTCATTTGTTTGTCTTTTAGGCTGTCCACTGTATCCTCAGCACTCTTTTTCAGCACCATATCTCAAATGAGTTTATTTTCTAAGTCTGTGTGAAAACATTTTCTGTAGGGGCAGCTATGTTGCAGTCTTGTAGCAGAAACAACATACTTATGGCAGGTTAAAGAGAAACAGATTTATCTTGGGGTAAGTTTTCATGAACTAGGCTCTACTTCATCAGACACATTAAGTAATATTACAAGTTGGCAAATGGTTGTAGGGAAAAAATGTAAGCAGTGACTTTAGAAGCAAATGGTGTGTGAACAAATAAACACAGACAGGAATAATTGTGTAATGGCTTCAATATATTTAAAATAATTTCTGTGACTATTTAAAAGCAGTCGTGGCATCATGGAATCAGTAAGTTAATTACTGTATACACTCATGTATAAGTCTTGAAATTTTAGTCAAAAAATTGACCCAAAAACCTGGATCAACTTATCCATGGGTCAATGTAAGTACTGCTTTTTAACCCTTATAAAAAAATGCAACTGGCCCCTTTTCTAAGTAGAATGGCAAAATGTGAGAGCTTAGGCCATCCCAGTACCATTGAAAAGAAGCACTGACCCCCCTCCTCTTCCAGGCCACTACTTATGACCTTGTTGAATGCCCGAGAGGTGGCAGTGGCAGCTCTTTGGCACTTCCCCTAAAAGGGGCACAGAGAGGAATCAGGCTTTGAAGGATTCGAATAAGACATTTGTGTATATATGTCAGCTTTTCAAAGCTGAAATCAGGCAGTTATCACATTAAAGTTAAAGTCTATAATCACTGCTAACAGAGTTGTCATTTTCTTTGCTTTGCCTTTTCACCCTTCTTTTTACATGTGTGCATTTTCTTAGCCCTGCCTGTGACTGGTCACCTCTTCCACACATCACAAAGCCATCAGTTACAGAAGTTCCCTCCTCACTCAGTGGGCTAGCCTTTAGGGTAGGCACAAACAGTTATGCCTCATGTAATCTTGTAAGTTATCTGGCATCATTTTCCTTTGCTTGATCCTTTACATTTTTTGTTACATCCCCTAAGCTTTACCCTAGACCTAGATGGTCATATCAAAGTCTATTAATTTTGGCCCTCAACCTGCCCTCGACTTATACATTAAGTCCACTTATAGTCAAGGTTATATGGTAAACACAAGTAGTGGCATGTAAACTTTCAATTTATGAATGAAAGGAAGATACTGGATTCATTTTGCCACCTTATCTATGTGGAACTGTTTTAAAATGAGGGAGGAAGACCACAGGGAGAAATCCACAAGCCTAAGAACCTTCATGGTGTAGCTGTGTAGTGCTGGACTAGGACTGAGGAAACCAAGCTTCAAATCTATACTTTGTCCAAAAGTTCACTAGGTGACTTTGGCCCAATCACTGTTTCTTAGGCTCAGCTGCCTACCAGCATTTCTCTAGGATACAAATGGGGAGGAGGACCTGTACACTACCTAGAGCTCCTTGGAGAAAATGTAACAAATAACAAATAAATAAGGGAATCAACTACATTTCCACTCACCTGTTATAGCCCTTCAGTGAAAAAGCACCCTGAGGAGATGCTGATGTGCTACTCTTGAAGTAGTAAATGCAACCCTTGTGGATAATTACAAACCTAAGTGGCCCTGAAGGAAGATGAAGGGGATGGAAAAAGGAGGGAAAAGAACATCAGATATGTTGACACAAAAAAGGTCTAGATAGCTGAAAAACATTACCAAATGGAATCTTCCAAATTGAAGAATTCCAAATACAAGTCATGTGGACTAAGGTATAACATCAAAAAAGGAAACCTGGAATCAGCCAAGGGAAGCAGAAGTTCCCCTCTCCTCTCCCGTTTCCCCTCTGGTGCAAATTCTTTCCTCCCTCACTTTATCACTATTAATCAAAATTTATTCTTAAATCTGAACTACCTTTAGTCATTATTAAAACTGAGTAAGAGGTTTAGAACTAAGGTTTGTAAACTTAGCTTGTAAAGAAACGTGGTTTACAACAGATTCAGTGCAGTAACCACAAGACCATCTAGGGAAGTGAACAAGGAATTTGTGCCAGAAAAGGAAGGAAGAACTATGCATTTTTGAGCCAATGCGAGACTCACAAAAGATTTTAGCTGATGAAGGCACATTCTACACAAACTACAATAGCAACATATGGCTTATCAGATGAAGAATTGCATTTCTCCCCAGATACAGCAGATATCATCTCTTTCATAAAATTCAAGTAGAATGAAGCATCTGTAGTTAGAGAGGTGCCTTGGCCTAATTCTGGTTTTCCCTATCCTCTGGCAGGCCTCACAAAGTCAGACGTAGTTGCCCATCCCTTCCCAATGAAAAGGCTTTCACAACAGTTGCTTTGTTTGAGCTACCCCAGCATGCACTTTAACTGGGTAACAAATGCACATTTACTGCAAAAATCTGCTAATAGAAAGGCTTACTAGAGGACCAATCAGTGAGGAAAACAAAATGCCAATAAAATTTAGTCCATTGTGTCCTAATTAAAAAGGTGCAAATAGAAATAATACTTTGTCCACAGTGCAAAACAACCCAATAGCAAATTCACATCCTTTCCCCCAACTCACACTTTAAGAGCTGAAACTGAGTTCCTCCTTTTTTATGCAGGTATCCCGACTTGGTGACACCACCAGGCATGGTCAGTAGGTTCTGTGATCCAATCGCTTTCATTGGAACAGACCAAGATACGTCTTCCTCTGTAGTCATTGTTCTGAAATTTAAAAGAAAATGCATCTGAGAGATAATTTGTATACCATCAGTTTATAGACTTTATCTAATTAGGAAGAGAAATAGCCTTGCTACAGCTATCTATATTCTGCTAAAAATGACAACTGTCAAGCTTACAGACTACTGCAAGGCACTATATGTGGGACTACCCCTGAACACTGTCTAGAACCTTCATAAAATCAGGCACTGTGAACACATCTACTGTACTGGTAAATTCAGTGTTTGTGGCATTCTTTAAAGCAGGGGTAGGCAACCTTTTTGAGCCAGGGGCCGGGTTGCTGTCCCTCAGACAACTGGGGGGCCGAAGCCAAAAAATAAATAATTAAATAATTTTTAAAAAATTTAAATAAATAAATAAACCGGGACAAATGTAGGACAATACTTTCAAATGGTGGACACTTTTTTTAAAAAAAAGTGGAGGACATGCAAAAAAAATTGCTGATTTTTTAAAAAAATATTAATATAAATGCATGTTTCTGAGGCGTCTATAGACAATTGCCTCCCTTGCCCCTGCGCGCGAGGCCAAAGGCCCCGGTGGCAATCGGCGGCAGGACCGGGCTGGGGCCGGTCCCAAGGCCTCGCCGGGCCGCATTCGGCCCGTAGGCCACAGGTTGCCTACCCCTGCTTTAAAGCCATAGCTTAGGACTTGCATATCAGGATGACTGATTTTACATCATCCTGACTTCACAGGACTTCCTCTTATTGCTCCCAATATCTGAAGTGAGATGTATGCTCACGAGTGGAACTAACCGTGCTAAAGTCTTTTAGGCACCTCTCAAGGATCTTTTTATTTATGTAAATTTTCCTGTATTTTCTTTCACTGTGTTTGCTTTTAGCATTTCATTATTTATGATTATTGTATATTAGAAGGGATGTCCATCAGATTCAGATGAATTCCTGAGATGAAGCAGGTTGCTCCGAAAAGATTCTGAGCCTCTGTGAGGCAAAGCAGAATTCCCTTCAAAGTGTACAAAACCAAAAACAAAACTGGCCTTTACCAAACACCACATAGCTTGTTTTACACTTGGGAGGTCTGCAGGGAAGTCTTCAGATTCCCAGGTGCTATGTCTTCATCAGTTAGCTAGTTTAGTTCCATTTCCCTACGTACATAAATCGTCAAAATGGGGATAGGAGATAAGCAACTGATAGCTCTACCATCTAATAACAGGGCATGTTTTCTCAGGGTTTTACAAGCACAGGAGGAATCTAAAATTAATAAAGCCTCTGCAATTTTGCTAGCTGTATTTTCTAAGCCCCAGCAACTCAAAGAATTCAGCTTAGGGAGTGAGGGTTGAGGAAAAGGTTTATTTGGACTTCTTTTTTTCTTCATCCTTCCTTATCCAATGTTCCAATTTCTCTTTTTAAAAAATCATTACAATTAATTCCATTGATAAACTTCATTGTCACCATGCCAAGAGTGTTAAGTTTCATTTATTCATATAGCTGTTTGTGTTATCTAAATTTGCTTTTATTCATTTTTAGAACTTAGTGCCACCTTTCTTTTACACATCCTCCCTTTCAAGATTTTAGTTTATTATAGATTATGCTTTATTTTGGAAACTTACTGTGTTTGCTTTTCTTTTATTAACATTGTCAGTGTTTCAGTAATTTATTTGTAAGTTACAGCAAATTTTATTACCATTATTATTCTGTCCTAGTTTTCTTTGTGATGTGTGGATCTCAATTACATGGTAGCTTTTGCTGTATGCATTTTATTTTACACACACAGGCACACTGTCTTAAATGACATGTGCACAGGCACATGAGAGGATTTGATCCCTTAAAAGGACCTAAATAAAATAAAATGCACATACAACTATTCCATCAAAATATTGTTGCTATTTGCTTTTTAGGCTGACTTCAGTTTATGGCAACCCTATGAAAGACAAGATACCCAAGAGCCTCAGTCACAACTACCCTGCTCAGGTTTTAGACTCAGGGCAGTGACTTTTCTTGATTGAATCAACTGACCTGTAATAGGGTCTTCCACTTTTCCTATTGCCTACCACTTTGTTGAGAATTATATTTTTTCCAGTGAGTCACATCATTTCATGGTATGTCCAAAGAATAACAGCCTCAAGTCATCTCCCCTTCTAGTGAGAGTTCAGGCCTGATTTGCTCTAAGACCAATTTATTTCTCTTTTTAGCAGCCCATGCTCTCAGTAGAACCTTTCTCTGGCACATTTCAAAGGCATTGATTTTCTTCCTGTCACCTTTCTTTCTTTTTCTTTAAATTTTATTGTATACAAGAAGTAATACACAATTACATCATCATTCTACTTTAAAAACATAAGCTAAAATACAGATTTACAAAACTGAGGTCTCATTCCAAACTCCAACCCACAATCTCCTGTGGTGCTGTGGTGGAACATAAGCATGAGAATTGGAGTTTATATATTTTATAAGAGGTAACTTTTCCTTGGAACTTACAGTTCCTTGCCCCAGAGGTTCTCCTGACATCGTCTGTAATCTTCTCCATTAACCATACTTCCCATAACTTCGTCCACCAGTTTCTGGCAATGATTAATCTAGCTATAGCAACTGAAAAGGATATAATTTCTTTATGATGGGAAAATTTATTATCAAATTGAATTATTGACAAGAGAAGCAACTCTGAGGTGAGTTGAACCTTTTGCTTAATGTCTGACATTAACTGAACAATATGTGTCCAGAATTGTTGAACTTTTGGGCACTCCAACCACATGTGTAGGTAAGTACCTCTTGCCCCACAACCTCTCCAGCACAAAGATGTCTTCCTTGTCATTCGTGCTAGCTGGATAGGGGTCAGGTACCATCTGTATACCACTTTCAATGTGTTTTCCCATAGGGCAGATGACTTAAAACTTATAAAAAGGACATGACCATATATGATGCCATTCTGCATCTGAAATAACCAACTGTATATCCAACTCCCACCCTGTTTTATAAAAAGTACCCCTCCCATACGAGTTAATACAATGCAGCTGACCCTCCCTTCACTGGTGGACGTGTAACTGTACACATTTGTTCAAGTATGGTCAGTGATCTAGGAGTTTCTCCTGACCATACTAGTAGGGACACAAATGAGGTCATCTGTTGATTTTGGAGCCAAGAGGGTCTAAAGGGCGACAACACATTTAAAATGCTTTCTGTAATTTTAGGTCTAGAATTCTGAAATAAGTCATGTATGGTATAGATGCCCTTATCTTCCCATCCTTTAAATTGTGGGAGGAGAAAAAATTGTGTGAACTTATCTGAGCTAAGAAAAGAAGAGTGTAGTACGAATGGTCTAATTGGGGAAGGGCTGGGAGCCATAAGATGGCACCATTTCCTCCAAACAGAAAGTGATGTTCAAAGAATAGGATTTTCTGTGCTGTTCAAAGTTCTAGCTGAGATGTTAGGGGGGAAAAGGGGCTGACTGATTGAAGTTTTCTATGCTTAATTCTAATTTTACCCAAAGTGTAGAGGTAGATCTCTTAATGAGCTGAGTAGCTTGGATTAATTGAAATGCTGCAAAGTAGTATTCCAGGTTGGGTATGGCAAGACCTCCATACTTAGATTTCATATATCGACAATTTTTAGGAAATTGAATTCGTTTACTTGCAAATATAAAGTTGTCTATTTGTTTTCACCATGAAATAAAATATGAACTGGGAATGGACAGAATGGTTTGGAACAAAAACAAAAGTTTGGGTAGAAGTTTCATTTTTAATAAAGCTATCCTACCCAACAGCAAAAGTTTGTATGATTTCCAGAGTTTCAATTTAGATTTCATCCAATTTGTGAATGGTTTATAATTTCGTGGGAGCAGCTGGAGTGGATCTTTTGTAATTAATATACCTAAGTAAGTGAAACCTGATGGACAAAGATGGAGGCTAGTCAAACGTTGCCATGTCAATTGCTTATCTAAAGGGGTATTAAGACAAAGTAGTTTTGATTTTTGTAAGTTGACTCTGAAGCCTACTTTTACATCAAAGTGGTGGAGAATACGTTTTAGTGCAGGGAATGAGGTGTCCATGTCTTGAAGAAATACAAGAACATCATATGCGTAAAGGTTTAACTTATGCTCCTGCATAGCATGGAGCCAACCATGAATTTTAGGCTTATTCCTAATAGAGTCAGCAAGGGCTCTACTGTTAGGCAAATAACACTGGTGACAGAGGGGACCCTTGTTTGGTGCCTCTGCAGAGATCTATCCTTGGAGATTCTTGCCTGTTTATATATATTGTTGCTGTTGACCCTATGTAAAGGTTTCTGACTAGAGCTGTGAACCAAAATTCATACCTTCCAGAACCCCCAAAAGATAAGGCCATTCTAATCTATACTTCAGATTGTATAAATCTTTTGCCTTTCCTGTCACCTTTCTTCACTGTCCAGCTTTCCTACCCATATATAGGAATCAGAAATACTATGGCCCCGATGATTCTGACTTTTTTATCTATTGATATATCTTAACACTAGAAACGGAATATAGTATCTGATTCTAATCTAAGAAAGTTTCAGCCAACTGTCATCCTTATTTCAATCAGTCCTTTTCTCTATACCTTTAATTATTTTTCCTTCTATGGAGCATTCAACACAGATCCTTCCACAAGAGTTTAATAACTTTGATTTTGCAAGTGTATTGTCTTTTGTATTTTGTAGAATGGAGAAGCTGTTTTTTGTCTTAATTCTATCTTCTTCCATCCCCATACTGCCCACCTTAGTGCTCTTAGGTCAGCCTTCATTTTAAACAAGTTTTGTGTTAATATTTGGTACACATTGAGAATATTTCAGCATTTTATATTAATTCACTAAAATATCTGAGTCTTTGCTTTCTAGTAAGCATACTGTTTCCATGCTTCCTGCTGGTGAATAACAGGCAACCCCTCCAACCCCCAAACAATGAAGAATCATTCAGCCTATTTTTCTCCATATGAGAAATGATTTGAGGAAATAACAAATATATTCCAGTAGTCTAGTATGTAGTTGGTATTCAGATGTTTCAGAAATTCCAGGAAGTCTGTATGGAAAATAAAATGAAATGACAAAGCAAAAAGTTTCAGTTTATTTAGTATTGTGAAAATGCAGACAACTGAAAGTGCTAAAAGTAGGGGAGGACTACATAAAATACAACTTTAGATCATAATTTTTTCCCCAAACAGAGCGCCTGCATCACTCCTTTGGCCTGCATGACTTTATGTAAGCTTGTATTTTTTCAAAAAGGCACAGCTATGATCAAATGGCTTTCAACCATATCAGGGACATACCCAGGATTTTGGGAAGGGGGGGTCCAGACTAAGTGCCACCATTATAATGGGGCTTGGGTGCGGCGGCGCAGCAGCACGCACCATTCATTTTATCTAACGGAAGGGGGGGTCCGGACCCCAAGAAACCCCCCCCAACTTGGCTACGTCTTTGACCATATCATCCATTATCATTTCAAGACTTAAAAAATTTCTTGCCCCTTTTTAAAAGACACGCATCCATACTGCAAAAAGAAAGAAATACTGTGCACTACAAAAAGAAATGTGCACAGCTTAGAGGACTGCACAAGAGCCGGTGTGGTGGTTTGAGTGTTGGATTAAGACACTGGGAAACTAGGGTTTGAATTCTCAGTCAGCCATGGAAACCCATTGGATGACCTTGGACAAGTCACATTCTCTCAGCCTTGAAGGAAGGCAACTGGCACCCCCCCCAAAAAAAAACCTGGCCATGAAAACCGTTATACATTCACCTTTGAGTCGCCATAAATCAGAACTGATGTGAAGGCATACAACACCTTCTACAGGGTGGAGTCACTAGGGGGTGGAGCTAGCAGACTAGCTCTATACAACTCCTCCCAGAGCCGCACACCTAATGGCCACAATTTTTTCCCCTTTTAACGAAAGAAATCTACAGCAGAGGCTGCAGGTGAGAAGCAAACCTTGAGACAGAATCTTACCCTTAAGTACAAGCTAGCAGCCAGGACATTCCTATAAAGTTATATTCCCAGTAGATTGAGCTCACTGCCAGAGACTGGTGAAAATGCCAGGTCATCAGGGGCCTCAATGTTGGTGTTCACCACAGTCCTGATTAATTGGTTACTAAAGACATCACAGTATGAACAATGAGGGAACTGCTGCAGTCACCTGCAACAATTGTGGGATGTGTTTGTCTTCTTGCCTACAGAAGTGGGAACTTCACACACCAAGTGCAGTTGGTAGCACTCTTGGAGGAGAATACAGCAGCTAGAATCCAGAGTAGTACACTTCAGCATATCAGGGAGCAAGAGGGATTTCCTGGACACAGGGAACTAATGATCTGGATGAGTACCATGCAAAGGAAGTTGCTAGGGGGCAGGGGTCACTTTCATCACAACAGGAGGCGACAGCTGGAGAATGTCACAAGAGAAGTAGGCCAAGAAGGGATTGTCTGGGAGCTTGCAGCTAGAGAATCGATTCGAAGCTCTTTCCCTTATCAAGGAGGCGAGGAAGAACAGCATAGACAAAATTTCAGGGACAGAGCAGGGAGCCTGAGAGTTCCACCAGAGGGAACGGTCGCTGCTAAGCCTCGGAGGAGGCGTGTGGTCATAGTGGGGGCTCATAGCTGAGGGGTACAGAAGAGTTTTGTAGGCCTGACAAGATGTCTCGAGAGGTGTGGTGTCTCCCAGGGGCCAAGATCCGTGATGTGACAGAGGGTGACAACACTGATCAAGCCTACTGACCAAAAACCCTTCTTTTGGTCACGTGGGAACCAATGATACTGCAACACAGCCTGCAGAACATCAAAAGGGATTAAGGCTCTTGTAGGAAGCTGAAAGGAATGGATGTACAAGTTGTCTCATCCTCTTTCTGCCAGTTGAAGGGAGAGGAAATAGCGGATATAAACACTGGCTTCGCAGATGGTCCGCCGCCGGAAGGATTGGATTCTTTGATTATGGATTCTTCGATTCTTTGATTATGGATTCTTTGATTTGGGCTGCGGTTCCATAAGGAGGGACTTCTTGCAACCAACAGTTGCATCTCACGCCAGTTGGAGAAATGTTTTCCCAACAGTCTCCAGAACTCGATCAGGAGGGCTTTAAATGAGTCTCATGGGGGGGGAGACAATATAAGGAAGGTGAAAGGGTGGAGAAAATAGTGAAACTGACACAGAGGAAACAAGACAAATAGTGCAAGGACCAACAGTGGAAGGCAAAAAAACCTGCACAGGCAGCAGTAAAAGGGACCCATGGTCTTCGTGTCTCTGTACTAATGGACAGAGCATGGGAAAATAGCAATATGAACTTGAACTCCTGTACAACCAAGCAAATATGTATACAGTAATAGGCATCAATGAAACCTGGTGGGATGAGTCTCATAATTGGAATGTAGAAATAGAGGGTATACCTTTTAAAGAGAAATAGGCCAAACAGAAAAGGGGAGAAATAGCACTATATGTCAGAGATATTTACACCAGTGAAGGGATCCAGAACATCAATCCTGGAAGCCAGGTGAAGAGCATCTGGATAAAAATTAAAGGCGAGGGAAAACACAAGAATGTTATGGTGGGAGTCTACTACAGACCTCCCAGTCGAGTGGAGGAATTGAATGATGCATTAGAAGATGACTACACACTCAGAAGGAGAGATGTAGCAGTGATGGGTGACCTCAACTATTCTGATATTTGCTGGAATTCAAACTCCGCCAAATCCTCAAGTCTAGCAAATTCCTCACTTGCCTCGAGACAATTCATTGTCCAAAAGGTGGAAGAGGCAACAAGGGGGTAGCTATTTTAGATCTGATCCTAACCAGACATGGTCACTTTCACCTAATGTCCACCACTTGGTTAATGGGGTGCAAGTGGTGGGATCATAGGTGGAAGTGACCATGTTTCCTGGAGTTGTTATACAGTGGAAAGGATAAGCTAGGCATAGTCAGACACACCCTTCTAGACTTTAGGGAGCGGATTTCAGTCAACTTAGAGAGTATTGGGGTGATCCTGTGGTCCGAAATAGTAAGAGTAGGGAGTTCAAGATGGATGGGACTTTCTCAAAAGGGAGATACTGAAGGCACAATTTCAAACAGTTCCATTGAGAAAGAAAATGGGAGATGTCTCAAGAAACCAGGATGGATAACTAAGGAACTTTCAACTGAGCTAAGTTTGAAACCGAACATGTATAAGAAATGGAAAGAGGAAATCACACAAAAAGAAATTCAAAGAAAAAGACAGCAGGCATGTGTAGGGGTAAAGTCAGAAAAGCTAAAGCGCAGAATGAACTCAGGCTTGCTGGGAGGTTAAGACAAAAATGTCCGCCGCAAACAGAAGAAGAAGAAGAAAGGTAGGGTCACTGCATGGAGAAGATGGCAAAATGCTAACAGAGACAGAGAAAAGGCAGTAAACCAACACCATTTGCCTCCCGCAGAAGGAAAAGGTGCTCAACTTGGAGGAAAAGGAGCAGGAGAACAGAGGAAGGAATTCAGCACAGAAAAGTAAGGGACAGGATACTTCTTAATCAAATGACTACATCCAAGGGTTAAAGACTGGCAAATGTAATATGGAGCCATTGGCAATAATCTTTGAAAACTCCGGAGAACAGGAGAAATCCCAGCAGACTGGAAGGGACAACGTTGTTCCATCTTCAAAAAGGGGGAAAAGAGGATCGCCAATTATCGTCCAGTTAGTCTGACATCAGTACTAGGAAAGGTTCTAGAGCACGATCATTAAACAGAGATCTGTGAACATCTAGAAGGCAATGCCATAATCACAAAAAGTCAACAGGGTTTCAGAGAAAGAAGTTATGCCAGACAAATCTGTATCTTTTTTTGATAAATTTACCAGCTTGGTAGATGAGAGGAATGCTGTGGATATAGTATATCTTGATTTCATAAGGCCTTTACAAAGTTCCCCATGACAATCTTGCAACAAGCTTGTAAATGTGGGTAGGACAGCAACTGTTACATGGATTTGCAATTAGTTGACTGGCCTAAGCCAAAGGGTGCTCAACAATGGCTCCTTTCATCCTGAGAGAAGTGACCAGTGGGGTCCCACAGGGCTCTGTCCTGGGGGCCAGTGTTATTCAACATTTTATCAATGACCTGGATGACAAGATTGGGACAAATACTTATCAAATTTGCAGATGACACCAAATTAGGAGGAATAGCTAATACTCCAGAGGACAGGATCAAAATTCAAAATGACTTGAGGACAAGAAACCTGAGCCAAGCTTACCATTTATTATTATTATTATATTATATTATTATACGCGTGTAGATTGAATCCAACTGGAGAAATGTAGAGGTACTGCACTTAGGGCGGAAAAAAAATGAAATGCACAGATATGCATGGACGACACCTGGTGATGACACTACATGTGAAAGGGATCTAGGAGTCCAAGTAGACCACAATTGAACATGAGTCAACAGTGTGATGCGGTAGCCAAAAAGGCCAATGCAATTTTAGGCTGCTCAATAAAGTATAGTGTCTAGATCAAGAGAAGTAAGTGCCACTATATTTGCTTTGGTCAGGCCCCAACTGGAATATTGTGTCCAGTTCTGGGCACCACAATCAAAAAGGATGTTGAGAAACTGGAGCATGTCCAAAGGAGGGCGACTAAAGGGTGAAGGGTCTGGAAAACCATGTCCTATGAGGAACGACTAGGGGCTGGGGATGTTTACCCTGGAGAAAAGAAAATAAGAGGTGAATGATAGCCCTGTTTAAATATTTGAAGAGATGTCATATTGAGGAGGAGCAAGTTGTTTTCTGCTGCTCCAGAGACTAGGCCCGGAGCAATGGTGCAAGCTGCTGGAAAAGAGATTCCACCTCAACCTTGGAGGACTTCCTGACAGTAAGGGCTATTCGACACTGGAACACACTCCCCCGGAGTGTGGTGAGTCTCTCTTTGGAGGTCTTTAAACAGAGGCGGATGGCCATTTGTCAGGGATGCTTTGATGAGAGTTCCTGCATGGCAGGGGGTTGGACTGGATGGTCCTTGTGGTCTCTTCCAACTCTAGATTTTGATTCTATGACAACGCTAAATTTTGAAAAATAGTTGAGAACATTGGATTTCATTGCCTTTTTGTTATTGTTGTTATATGAGTTATTAATATATTATTCTTACATACAGTACCAACAATTATCACGTAACATTTCAGAACTGTGCTCAACTATTAACTAATCCCCCTATACATACATATGTTTCCTTTGCTATTGCATCCTTCACTTCCTCTCACCTCTGCCCCTGGCCGTGTGGAAGATCATTTTAACTGTTTCCTTTACATATTCATACCCTTCCTTCTCAACAACAAAAAGGTAAAAGGTAAAGGTAGTCCCTTGACTGTACTCAATCATATTCTCCCGTTACTAAAACAACCTTTTATTTCAATGTACCCTGTACTTGCTTTTGGGATTTGGTAACTCATACTGCTCTCTCTTCTTTCGTGGGCCTGAAATTCAGAACAAACTTATATCTTACTTCTTCAGACCACCTTTCAATGTCCCATCCCCTGTGGCCGCAGACCTATGTTGTACAAGCCTGAGATGACAATGGTCTGATTCAGTATAGGGCAGCTTTCTGGGTTTAGCTGCCAACAAAAGTACAAAGACAGATCTAAGTAAGGATATGATAAACTCATTGCCATTCATCTATGTATGGGATTTTGGTTTTCTTGATTGCAGCTCAAATTTACAACTTTGAGATTTGGCACCTGCTCAACGAAGGTGTGGTATTGCAGATATGTTATTTGCAAAAGATGTAATGGGGCCGGCATTCAGTGAGAAATTGATATCCTGGGCTTGGTTTTTTTTTCCACCTTTAGTAATAAAAAGTAACGTGCCTCAGCCATTTTTTTAGAATCACAGAATATAGATTGGAAGAGACTACAAAAGCAATCCAGTCCAACCTCTGCCAGGAATACACAATCAAAGCACCCATGACAGAGCCACCCGTCTCTATTAAAAATCTCCTGGACTGCAGGGGGAGGAAGATGGAGGAATTCCATTCTAAATACAAGGCCTTCTTCCTTGTTAGATGTCTTATGGCCCTGTCCACACCACCAAAATATCCATTAATCTTCAAATCACAAAATATATTGTATTCATGTGTGTTTCATGTGCACCTGGCATTGTAAAGAAGCTAACAGCTACAGTAAATCACCTAGAAAACTTGATATTCCCCATTTTCATTTTGTGAGTCTCAGTCAAGCACTTTGAATTAATCAACTGCAAGAGATGAGAAAAGAAAGGGAAATTCCACTCTAAGATAAGCAAGGTCATCTTTCCTTGTTGAAACTGTGAATTGAGTTTATGTTGCTAAATGCAAAAGGTTTGGAGGAAAAATCAGCTAGTTGTTTATTTTCTCATTCTCAGGAATTTGTCTGGCATGGTCCCCTTTTCTGTGAATGGCAACCAGATTGAATCTTATGTTCTACGGAGAAGGAGAAGAAATTTTCCTGCCTCCTTCAGGGAACAGGAGAATAAAAGGAAAATGTAAGATCACTTATCTAAACTTGGCTTCTCCTGCCCTTTTAAATCAATTTGTGGACTTAGGAAGGCCACAATGAAATTTCTGGTACACATGACAATCTCAAATTTTTAATGTGTCCATAGGACATCCCAATTAAACACCCTAAGAGGTACAATGTAGTGAATGTACACTTCTGTCAAATTCAGTGTAATAATCATAACTGCACCATGTCATCAATTTAAAGTCAAACACTGGCAAAATTTTTATTTATAGCCTGACTTGAACTTCAACCATGCACTGATTCTGTTCTTTGAATTAGTGCACCTGTGGCCCTTAACGCAGCATTTGTAGGTTTGGGGTTGTTTCCCTTAGTGAACGGAACTTACAAATTACTCATCTTGCTGTACGATGAGCAGAACCACCACACAACTGGTTGTTAATATATAGCTTTTATAAATTTGTGATGACCCCCTCTCTAACTAAGTACTTTATCACATGGGAAATGAAGGGGAAATTGGGTCTTTAAGGAGTCAATATCTCGGGAAAATTGCACAATATGGAAAATTTCCACACGGCATCATGATTCAAGAGCACTTATCCTAGGAATACCAGGGAATAACCGCCACAAATCATTCACAGGATTTCTGTGAAGTTTGTTGCTGGTTATTCTGGGATAAATACTCTAATCCCAGGTTATCACAATTTAATCTCCAATTGGTTCCGGGATATTGTCTTTATCTCTGAACCCTCCCCATTTCCCTCCCCCCCCCCCCCCCCGTGGATAAAGTGCTAATCACAAACCAGGCCCATGGGATGAACCAAAAAGGGTTATTGAGAGCTCAGTATGTGGACAATGTTTGCCAGAATTGATTGCAAAGAGCTAACACAACATTCTATCCGCTTCACACTTAGCCCCCTCTTCCTGCCCTTTCCCTTTTCCTGTCATGAGGCTCAGTAACAAAACTGCCTCTCTCCTTCCCTGCTCCCACTTGCAGCAACTAAACCAAAAACTGTTTCAGAAACATACAACAAATTCCCCAGTTATACATACTATTCCATGCATCCCTATACCCCATTCATCATAACCAATAACCCATGACAGGGACTTCAAGGGACCTGACAAATGAAAAAGAACCATCTCTAAACGAACAATAGATTTGAAGCCACAAATATAAGCCTTTCAAAATGAAGACAGATGTGGCATGACATCACTTTGTTCACCATTTTGGGAAGGACTTGAATGTGACTGAAGTCTTTGGGATCACTGTTGTATGTGGGCTCTGGTGGGGGGCAGCGAGGGGACATCAGCTCGGACATGTGTGCAACCCTTGGTTGTAAATCATAAAACACTATGGATGCTCTAAAAGAAATAGGAAAGTGACACATGCATCTTTAGCAGCATATATCCAAAATGATCCAAAGCAGCTTAGCTTAATGTGGGCCTGTCTGTAAGGGCCCATAGTGACCCCAGAAGAGTCTCAACTTTAAAGACAAGGAAATAGTTATCAGATTTACCATACCTTAGCTCAGTCCTTAATCAAAACGGAGGACTATTCAAGAAATCAGAAGGAGGACAAGGCTAGAGGCCAGCATCAAGGAACAGGATTGAAAGGTAACTATCCTATTCGGGATCATGCATCTCATGGTATTTTAATTTTGATGTGTGGTTGTGAAAGCTGACAGTGAAGAATACTGACAGAAAAAAATGGTGGGCATGGAAGCTACTGACATGGTTGCCAAAAAATGAGTCCAAGGGCAAATCAGCTGCTGAACTCTTACATGAAGCCAAATGACTGACTAAGGACCTGAACTGGACATTTATGGTGACATAAGCCAGTGGAAAAGTGATGATGCCCAGAAAGTTGAGGAAGGGGAAAAGGAGACACATTGTTACAGGCAGATACACTCAATCAAGGAAGTGTCAGCCCTGAGTTTAGAGACATGGCAAGTTGTTTAATCTCTTACTGACAGGGCTGCCATAGTTGAACCTGATGGATGGCATAAAGTGTGTTCCTTGAGCACCATTTATACATTAAATATTAATTTGAATTTTGCCAGACTATAGTTGAGTACACATGAAAATTTTGGTTAGCATCTGGTTATTTAAAATAGCTATGTATCTTATTGAGAAAGTCAAGACAGAAAGCTTAAGACAGGTTTACAGCAAACATAGAGAAAACAAAATATGACCCACAAACTATCTACCTAATTGAAAGAGCATGGTGAAGACATGAAATAGTTCAGATTTTCCCCACTTGGGCTCAACCATCATAACACGGGAGACTGCAGTCCACCTCTTTTTTCTCTCTAGATCACTTAACCCTTCTCATCTTATTGAAACCTGGCTCCCGGCCCATGTAACGCTACCCTCCACTGCCCTTCTCTTGGTGGTCTCGCTTACCCACACAAGCGTCTTTGGAAAAGTCCAGGGAGTCGACGATTTCATTCATTAAATTCCATCCTTTCTTTTCCTTTTTTCAGGTGCTCTGTCTACGGCAAAACAGAAACTATTATAAATCGTTGATCTGCGTAATGAGAGGCGCCCACAGGTTGTTCTCTGCCTCATACACATAACTAAAAACCTTCCTCTCTCTCCCGGCTTCCATCAGTTTCCCCCACGACTTCGCCAGCTATCTTCATCACAAGTACTACTATCGATCTGAAATGGCTCGCTCTCGACTTGCCCCTACCACTAACCTCTGGTACCTTCTACTCTATAAAACTCTCTGCGGTTTCCCCGTTTCTCTGGATGAACTCTCTATGCTGCTAAAATCTTCCAAACCTACAACCTTTCTTGATCCTATTCCTACCCGCTCCTAATCTCTATAGCCCCTTCTTTCCGCCCTTGCTACTCTCTATCTTTAATCTCTCTCTCTTGGGGTCTCTTCTCTTTGGAATTAAATATGCTCTCGTTTCTCCAACTCTGAAGAAACCCTCTCTCGACCTCTTCTTTGTCTAGCTATCGGTCAATTCGCTTCTTCCTTTTTTCTAAGGTCATGGAATGGGTCGTTTATTCTAGCTGTATTAAGTTCTTGAAGCCAACTCCATCCTGGACCCTTTCCAGATGGTTCCGCCCACAGCACTCTACAGAGCAGACCTCACCAAGATCTCAAACGATGTCTCTGCAGCAGGTGAATGGCCTCTACTCATTCCCATTCTTCTTGATTTGTCTGCAGCCTTCGACACTGTGGATCACTGTCTCCTGGTTGATCTACTTTCTGACTTTGGGTCTCCAACTCTGCTCTCAACTGGTTTAAATCTCTTACTTGTCAGATAGATTTTTTGCAGTGGTCAGGGTGTGCCAACTTCGTCCTCTGTTTCCCCATCTGTTGGAGTTCCCCAGGGCTCTGTCATAGTCCCCTTTTGTTCTCTCTATACACACTGTCCCTCGGTAAACTCATCCGTTCTTTGGTTTCTCCTATCATCTGTACCCCATGACACTAGCTGTATCTCTCCCACCCTGACTTTTCGACGGGGCTGACAGCAGTCTTCCTTGTCTGACTGCCATCTTCGATGACACTTCTATTCAACTGGTTCATCAAGCCCACAGTCTTGGCTTCTTTTTTACTCTTCTCTTGTTTGTTATTCCCCCGATCCAGGCCACCGCATTGCCAAGATCCGTCCCTTCCTCTCAATCTCTACTGCCAAGACTCTGGTCCATGTCCTAGTGGTTTCGCAACGAGATATTGTAACCTTCTTCTGACAGGGCTTCCTTCCTCACCTTCCATCCTCTAATCTCTGTCCAGCATTCAGCTGCATGTTTTCACATCCGCTCGCCGCTTTGACCCTGTTTCTCCTCTTTTATCCTCCCTTCATTAGCTTCCTTCCCCTTCCGCATCCGGTACAAGCTTTTGTTGTTGTCTTCAAAGCCCTCCATGGACTGGCCCCTCCTTACTTATCTGAACTTCTTTCTCTTACGTCCTACTCGTACCCTCCGCTCTGGCAGTCAAGGTTCCTGTCCAGCGTAGGATTGCCATTGCCCCCTCCTGGATTCGTCCCTTCTCACTTGCTGCCCCTTACTCCTGGAACCTTCTTCCACACAGTGCACACCTATCACGTCTCTACCCAGTTTCAAAACTGGGTTAAAGACTATATTGTTTAGCGAAGCGTTCCCAGGGGTGAGATCCTCTCTGCCCCAGGATGCTCGTTTTAACTATCCATAAGAAGCCAAGCCCTCCTCCAGTCCATCTCCCTTGGTCCAGGCCTCAGTAGAGTAGAGATAACTGTTGGACCTGATACCTTCCCCCCATCACTCCCTTCTCCCTTTTGTCATGTCTTTTTAGTTGTAAGCCTGACGCAGGGAACTGTCTAATTAAAAGATTGTATGTACAGCACTGTTGTAAATTTACAGCGCTTAAAATAAGGTTATAAATAATAAATCAGAAGACTGGGGCTTGAAGGGCAGCTATGAGGAACTCGACAAGATATATCTAATACTGAGTAGTTAGCTTGTCCAGCCATCTTATTTCCATTTTTATGTACCGTTGTGAAAGGTGGACAGCAAGAGAAAGTGGATAGAAAAATCTCATCAAGATATGGTTGAAGAGTTCTGAAAATCCCATGGCTATAAAAAGACAGTGAATGGGTCCTATAGCAATAAGGTCTGAACTCTCCTAGAAGCAAACTAACTAAACTGACGTTGTCATATTTTGGCCATATCAACAGAGAGAAGGACTCACAAGGGGAAAACTGTTTGTTGTGGTGAAGCTGAGGACAATGGGAGGCAGAGGCAAGACATATTCCAGATGGATTCAATCAGAGGCTATGGTCATGAGTCTGCAAGAGCTGAGCAAGATAGTTGAGAACAGGATGGCCTGGAGGTCTCTCATTCATAGTCACCATAGGTTGAAGTTGACTTGAAAGCAGTTAACAACAACAAAAATCTATTGTATATTAAAAGCCACACTGTTCCTGTTCTTGTGAATAAGATTTATGTAAATTATTGTGCTATTTGAAAACAACCTTGTCCTGGGATCATATTAAATTATATAAATCAACTGTAACCCATCTCTGTGAGGCAGGAGTAGGCAGAGAGACAGATGTCAGCTAGAACATGCCCACATAGCCCCCAAAAACCACAAAAAACTATGGATGCCGGCCATGAAAGCCTTCGACTTCACAGATATCAGCTTGCTCAAGCCACCCATTTCCTGAGCTTGAGGAGAAAGACAAAGTGGAAGTTTGTCTCTCACACGCAAAAGCAATTTATTCAAATGTCTATGGTTCAGATTATTTAATTTAAACGTATTTCAACAAATGCAGTCAATAACAAAAAAATAAAAATAAAAA
The DNA here is from genome assembly GCF_019175285.1 of Sceloporus undulatus. Lineage (NCBI taxonomy): Eukaryota > Metazoa > Chordata > Lepidosauria > Squamata > Phrynosomatidae > Sceloporus > Sceloporus undulatus. Next base: position 99,246,578 of record NC_056526.1, read on the forward strand.
ACCCAATTAACAGTGTTAAACAATATATGGGGGAAATCTGTTTATTTTCCAAATATTCAAAATAACAAACATTTACTCTTCTTAGAAAAAGAACTCAAACTGATTTCTTGCGGACATAGATGTCTGGAGTCAACAGAGAAATAGCTCTGCTCTCAGTACATTGCACTCCCATCTCCCTAGAAGACAGATTTCATATCAGGCAAAATCCAAACTCTTCATATGCCAGGGTTGAGTAATAAAAAACAAGATGATTCCTGAGAAAGCCCCAGATTATACAGAAATTTAAAGATCAAAATTAGTACGTAAACTGTGCCCACAAACAAAACATAATGACTATGTTGTAGTTCAGAACATACGTAATTAATATCCTCTCGCTAAGATACAGTTGTCATTAAGCAGACACCAACATTCTGTAGCAGGTGCAGCTCCTGAATTTTCTTTACTCTTCATATGGGGAGGACATTAGTCTTATCAACATGAGTTGGGGTAACTCCAGGGCAGTTAACAACAAAATCTGCAATCCACCAAATAAGAATGACAATAGTGACACATATGTGCCACATCACACAAACCAAACAGAGTTGGTTAAAAAAACAACCACTCTGGGTCAGAGCTAATATCTAAGAATCAATGAGCAAAGATTAAGCAATGAATCAATAAGCAATGACCAACAGCCCATTAAAAAGCAAAAACAAAAGCACAAGACTTGACAACAATAGGTCTTTCCTCAGCCATCAGATTTCTGAACTCTGTCTTTAGCTCCTGTCTAGTCAACCCGTCCCATATCCTCCAACGTTTTGCAGATGATTTTTAAAACTTCCTCCCTCATCTTTTAAACTTTTTTTCTCATTACTGTCAAGATTGTGGATAAGGTCACAGCCCTATTGTATTTTACAGTAACATCCAAAATTCACAAAACAATGATACATTTATTGGGCCAGCCAAAATGCACAAAATATATAATGCAAACTTTTGAAGCTCCACTGGCTTCTTCATCAGGCAAAAGTGTTCAAAATCACAGAGGAGAAAGAAAAAAATTACAGTTAGGCATTTTGTCAAGATTATAGAATCATGGAGTCATAGAGTTGGATGAGACCACAAGGACCATCCAGGCCAACCCCTTGCCATGCAGGAAATCACAATCAAAGCACCCCCAACAGATAGCAATCCAGCCTCTGTTTAAAAACCTCCAAGAAGGAGACTCCACCATTCTCTGAGGGAGTGTGTTCCACTGTCGAACAGCTCTTACTGCCAGGAAGGTCCTCCTAATGTTGAGGTGGAATCTCTTTTCGTCTCGTTTGAATCCATTGCTGCGGGTCCTATTCTCTGGAGCAGCAGAAAACAAAAGCTTGCTCCATCCTCAACATGACACTCCTTCAAATTCCTTCTTATACTGAGAGGGAAATAGTGTCTTGTTCTGGGCAGGGAATCTATACCCAAACCAGGTTATATCAAATATTCTTGTATTATATGCTGGTTTGGATATAGATTCCCTGCCCAGAACAAGACACTATTTCCCTCTCGGTATAAGAAGAAATCCGACAAAAAGAAAATCAACTCATTTGAAATGTGGAGCTGGAGAAGAGGGCTGACGATATCTTGGACAGCCGAAAAGACAAACAAATGGATCCTTAAATAGGTCAAACCAGAAATCCCCCTGGAAGTCCAGATGATGAAAATACAGTGCGCCCTTGCTTTACACGGGGGATCTGTTCTGGACTCCCCGTGTAAAGCAAATTCTGCCTATGCTCGAGCCCCACTTAAATGAATGGGGCTAGTGCACGCGGCGGTGCATTGGTACTGCAGCATGCGCGCACCACAGGCACTCACCCCATTACTCCCTATGGGATGCACCACCCCTTCTCCCCAGAAAGTCACGTAAGCACGTCTGCATATAATGCAGGCACACTGTAAATGTGTCCTACTTTGGCTACATCATGGGATGAGATTTAGACTTACTAGAAAAGGCGATAATGCTATGGAAGATGGAAAGCAGTAGAAAGAGAGGAGGGCTGCAAGCAAGATGGATGGATGTGAAGTTGAAGGCTTTCATGGCTGGCATCCATCATTTTTTATGGGTTTTTCAGGCCATGTGGCCATGTTCTGGAAGAGTTTATTCCTGATGTTTCACCAGCAGCTCTGGCTGATATCTTCAGAGAATGCTGGCATGAAAGTGAGTGGGATATACAGTGGTGCCTCGGGTTACGAAATTAATTCGTTCCGCGGCTAATTTCGTAACCCGAAAAACCTTCGTAAGCCGAATTGCCATAGGCGCTAATGGGGGAAAAAGCCGCAACTCTGCCGCGGCTCCATTTAAAACAGCGCCGGAGTTTTTTCGTAACCCGAAAAAACTTTCGTAACCCGAAACAATAAATCCCTATGGGATTTATTCGTATCCCGAAAAATTCGTAACCTGGGTATTTCGTATCCCGAGGTACCACTGTATATATACACAGTGTTATCCTTGGTTGAAAGGAAGTGATTTGCATGTTAATCTCTGTGTTGGTCTGTTGTTGAATGGCAAGGCCTCAGGGTGTCTATTTACATAGTGATTCATTGTCTACTGGAAAATCCCCCTGACCCTGGGTGATGTTCTTTTGCATGCGCTGAGTCTTCAGTTTGGGTGTTTTTCAGGACTGGTAGCCAAACTTTGTTTAATTTCCTGTTGAAATTGTCCAGGTGTTTGTGGATTTCAGTGGTTTCCCTGTGCATTCTGACCTGATAGTTGTTGGCATGCTCCAGAATTTCAGTGTTAGCACACACAGACTAACATGGAAATAGCTTCCTCTTGACCAAGGGCCACAGAGTGTATATATATACACACACACACACTACTCTCTTCCATGCCAGCATTCTCAAAAGATGCCAGCCACAGCTGCTAGCGAAATGTCAGGAATAAACTCTTCCAGAACATGGCCATATAGCCTGACAAGCCCACAAAAAACCCTAAAAATGGATGGACTCAATCAAGGAGGAAGGATGCAGGTCTGAATCCACAGGACCTGAGCAGAGCAGTGGAAGACAGGGGGGCTTGGGGATGTCTCCTCCCTTGTCTTGAGGTCAGTAACAGTAACAGTAAGAAGAGATGTCTGTGAAGCAGAGATCCTGACACACAGAAGGTAGCTGAAAGAAAAATTTCAGATACCCTCTTTTCCTCCTGCTCCATTGCCTGCTGTTCAAAAAGCCTGGAGACTCATGGGTCTAATCTGCACTGCAGAAAGAATGCAGTCTGACACCACTCTAACTGCCATGGCTCCATGCCATGGAATTCTGGGATTTGTAGTTTTGTGAGACATTTTGGCTGCATCCACACTGGAGAAATAATCCGGTTTGGCACACCTTAACTTCCCTGGCTGAAGGCTAAGGAATTCTGGAAGTTGGAATTTGTTGTGGGGCCCAGAGCAGAGCAGTGTCGATGCAGCCATTTAGCCTTCTCTGTCAGACAGCTTTGGTGCCACAACAAACCACACTTCCCAGAATTCCACAGCATTCAGCCATGGCAGTTAAAGCAGTGTCAAACTGCTTTATTTGGGCAGTGCAGTGGGATTCTGGGAAAGGTAGTTGGTTGTGGCACCAGAGCAAAGCGAAACTGCCCCAGAGAGGCGCAGCCCATAGTGGCTGAGTGGCCTCACTTCCAGAAAGGCTTCCCTCTTTCTCTTTCTCTTGGAAGTTCCCGAAAGGACCGCAGAGAAGGAGGAGGGAGCCCTTCCCGACTCAGGAGGCGCCAGTCTCCCTTCAAACAAACACGCCACTCTCTCTCGGGCCAGACCCTGCAGTTTGCCTCACAGGACCCAGACACACTGCAGAAACAATCCAGTTGGACGCCGCTTTAACTGCCCTGGCTCAGTGCTAGGGAATCCTGGGAACTGTACTTTATTGTGGCACCAGAGCTCTCTCTCATAGAGGCTAAACATCTCACAGAACTACAGTTCCCAGAATTCTCTAGCACTGAGCCAGGGCAGTTAAAGCAGTCTCAAACTAGACTATTCCTGCCGTGTCTTTTGGACCATTGAATCATAGAATCCTAGAGTTGGAAGAGACCTCAAGGACCACCCAGTCCAACCTCATTCTGCCATGCAGGAAATCACAATCAAAGCATCCCCGACAGATGGCCATCCAGACTCTGCTTAAAGACCTCCAGGAAGGAGTGTGTTCCACTGTCGAACAGCCCTTACTGTCAGGAAGTTCCTCCTAATGTTGAGCTGGAATCTCTTTTCTGGAAGCTTGCATCCATTGTTCTGGGTCCTAGTCTCTGGAGCAGCAGAAAACAAGCTTGCTCCCTCCTCAACATGACATCCCTTCAAATATTTAAGCAGGGCTATCATATCACCTCTTAACCATAGTTAGACCGGTCCTGAAAAAGCCCAAGTAGTGAAGACATATATAGGCTCCATGCTATGGAACTCTGGGATTTGCAGTGTTGTGAGACGCTTTAACTCTTCTTTCTTTGGCTCAAGGCTATGGAATTCTGGGAGTTGGAGTCTGTTGTGGGCCCGCCCCACAACAAACTCCAGCTCCCAGAATTCCATAGCCTTGAGCCAAAGAAAGAACGAAAGCGGTACCAAACTGGGTTATTTCTCCAGTGTGGATGCAACCCCAGGCTCTCAGAGTCTGGCTCTCCCTGCTCCGAGCGAGAAGACCCTCCTGGCCGTTTCCTTGCCTACCTGCCCTCATGGCAGACGGGGCGCCCTCCTCCTCCTCGTCCGGCTCCCCGAGACCTGTTCCCTCTCTGGCGGGGCCTCCTCCTCCACCCACTCGACGCCAACCCCTCCTCCTCCTCGGGCTCCCTGCCATAAGGGCCCAGCAGAGGGCCTCCGAGCCCTTCCCATCCCGACTTGAGGCGAACCTATCATGGGGTTTTCTCCCTAATATTTCCCCAGAGAGGGGCTTGCAATGGCCGTCCTCTGAGGCTGAGGGAGTGTGGTTCGGGGTTCTTGAGGGAAGGCGGTGGCGACGAGTTGGGGCCCTCAGAGAGCTGCTTCTTTCGGTACCAGAAGCGCCCCCAACCAGCGCAGGCCTCATAAACAGCGCTTCCTTCCTCTGCAGGCCCCAGAAGGCCGCAAAGCCTCTTCGTCGCCATCGCCTTCTCCAGGCCTGCCTCTTTCCTGCTCACCCCCTCAGCCCCACCATAGAATGGGATACCTATGGGAATCCTATTTCTCTGGGAGGAAGCCCCACTGAATCCACGCAGTGGTCCCCAAACGGTGCTCTTTAAGGGTTTTGGACTTCATTTCCCAGAATCCCAGACTTATTTGCCAACATGGCTGAGGCTTCTGGGAGCTGTAGTCCAAAATCTCAGTTAAGGGGGCACAGTTTGGGGACCACTGCTTGACTGGGCCTTATGCTGAAGCCAGTGTGGCACAGCGAGTGTTGGGTTTGCGCTGCAGAAATAATTAACTTTCCTAGAATCATAGAGCTGGAAGAGACCACCCATCATGGCCATCCAGTCCAACCCCGTTCTGCCATGCACCCCTTGCCGTGCTTTAACTGATACGTCTCGGTGCTATGGAATTCTGGGGACTGTTTTGTGAGACAGGCACTCACTGTGCCACAATGGCTTCTGCATAAGGCCCAGTCAAGCAGTGGTCCCCAACTGTGCCCCTTTAACTGAGATTTTGGACTACAGCTCCCAGAAGCCTTAGACATGTTGGCTAATAGCCTGGGATTCTGGGAGCTGAAGTCCAAAATCCCAGAATTTGTAGTCAGCCCTCCATATCTACAGATTTTTTTAATCCACGGCTTGAAAATATTCCCCAAAAATATAAATTCCAAAAAACAAATCTTAATTTTCCATTTTATATAAGGGACATCATTTTGTTATGTCATTATATTTAATGGGATTTGAGCACCCACAGATTGTGATATCCACAGAGTGTCCTAGAACCAAACCCCAGCTGATATCAAGAACCCACTGTATTTCTCAGGGAGGCTTGGCCATGTAAACCCACTGGGCAACCTTGGGCAAATCATACTCTCTCAGCCTCAGAGGATGGCATTGGCAACCCCCCTTCTGAGGAAACTCATCAATAAATCCTAAAAACTGTCATCTTCAGGCCTATGAGGGAGTTGACCAGGCTGGCCCAGCTCCATCAGGGCTAGCCTGGAAGAAGAGACTCCTCCCTCCATAACTGCCATCCTCCGGCCTATGAGGGAGTTGACCAGGCAGGCCCAGCTCCACCAGGGCTAGCCTGAAGAAGAAGAGCCCTCCCTCCAGTCCATCTGCTTTGGTCCAGGCCTCAGAGGGAGAGAAGAATGCTGGATCTGATCCCCTCCTCCCCTCACCATTCCCTTCTCCTTTTGTGTTGTGTCTTTTTAGATTGAAAGTCTGAGGGCAGGGAACCCTCCCAGTGATTGGGCGGCATATAAATAAATCCTATTATTATTATTATTATTATTATTATTATTATTATTATTATTACTGGTTCACCTTAGGGTTGCCATAAGTTGGAAACGACCTGAAGGTACACAACAACAAACTTCTGAATATGCACACATAGGACATATTGCTGTGGGTGTGCAGGTGCTGCCCCTGCCATGGCTATAGGCCACTAAGCAGTCCAGTTCTGGACTGGGATGGTGGCACAAGAGGGAGGGTTTTTTCTCTGTACTTCAAACCAGATAAAAATAGCCTCAGGTTGCTGTTTATCCCAGACAGGAGAGGTGTCATTAGATGGGTTTGTAAACATACCTGACAATAGTAGATGGATAAAAGCCTTTTCTGTAGAGGACACTGTCATCAGCTGAACACACTCGTGGAACTTATTGTCCACATTGCTGAAGCTCAACAGCTAAAACTCATCCAAACATGTGTACTAGGACACCTTCTTGTCTTATGCAATTTATTACACCCAACAGGGAGAACCAGAAAAGGCTGCAAAATAAATTCCTCTTTGGGAGAAAGGGAGGGAAAGCTGCTTCAAAAGAGACTGTGATCTGTCCAATCTAGGAGTGGGTGGGTGGGTTGGTGGATCTCAGGGTGACCTGGAAAATGGAAACCGTCATAGATCTGTTACTGACATCCCCTTCCTGGACAATGCTTGCACAATCAGTTCCACACGCTTTCATTTTCTACACCCCTTTCAATTCTGCTTTTCAAACAGACATTACCTTGTATGTCCTGTACTGGGAGAGAGGGATGAGTGGAATATGGCCCTGTTGGTTCTCTTTGGCCTCTCAGTCACTTTTGATACTGTTAATCATGGCATCTATTTGGACTGGGTGTCTGACTTAAGATGTTGGGGCACTGCATTGCACTTTTTCTGCTCACCTTTCAATAGCCAGTTCCAGACTGTCATGTGGGGTTATTGCTCTTCCCCGTGTCTGTTGTACTCTGGGCCTCCAGAGTATCCATCATGCTTTTGACACTTACAGGAAACCATCCGGGAGAGGTATCTGGGTATATGGGATGTAGTGTCACCATACAGTCTACCTGAGGTAGAAAACATATCCAAGTATAGCTGAGTTGGCCATGTAAGAAAGTACAATGACATCCAAAAACCACAAAACAGTGGTAACTTTATTGGTATCCCGTGCTCTGTGCATTAGTGTAGAGATGTCTGAGACCATGGGCCCTCTCTGCTAGCTGCCTCTCACTGTTTTCTCCCTCTCACTGTTGGGTCCTCTCTGCTAGCTGCCTCTCACTGTTGGGTCCTTGTTTGCCTTGTTCTGTCTATGACAGTTTGACTATTATCTCCAGCCCTTGATGTACTCCTGCCTTCCAAAATACTGTCTTCCTCTCCCACACAATTCAGTTTAAAGCCCTCCTGATCAGATTTTTGTGACTGTTGGCAAAAACGTTTCTGCCAACTGGTGTGAGATGCAGTCCATCCCTTGTCAGATGTCCTTCCTCCAGAAACTGCAGGCCATGATCCAAGAATCCAAATAAATCTCAGCGACAAACTCCATATTGCAAGCTTTTGAAAAAATCATACAGGAGGGGGGAAAATGATAATGTTAGTCCTAAGCCTGCCTTTTGTAAAGATGTGGGGCTGTCTTTCTTCAGGCTAGCCCTGTTGGAGCTGGGCTTGCCTGTTCACTCCCTTGCAGGCCGAAGGATGACAGTTATCATTGAGGGAGGGTTCTCTTTCTTCAGACTAGCCCTGTTGGAGCTGGGCCTGCCTGTTCACTCCCTCGCAGGCCGAACGATGACAGTTATCATTGAGGGAGGGTTCTCTTTCTTCAGGCTAGCCCTGATGGAGCTGGGCCTGCCTGTTCACTCCCTCGCAGGCCAAAGGATGTCAGTTATCATCGAGGGAGGTCTCTCTTTCTTCAGGCTAGTCCTGTTGGAGCTGGGCCTGCCTGTTCACTCCCTCACAGGCCAAAGGATGACAGTTATTGTGAAGGGAGGTCTCTCTTTCTTCAGGCTAGCCCTGATGGAGCTGGGCCTGCCTGTTCACTCCCTTGCAGGCCGAAGGATGTCAGTTATCATTGAGGGAGGGCTCTCTTTCTTCAGGCTAGCCCTGTTGGAGCTGGGCCTGCCTGTTCACTCCCTTGCAGGCCGAAGGATGACAGTTATCGTGAAGGGAGGTCTCTCTTTCTTCAGGCTAGCCCTGGTGGAGCTGGGCCTGCCTGTTCACTCCCTCGCAGGGTGAAGGATGATAGTTATTGTGGAGGGAGGGCTCTCTATCTTCAGACTAGCCCTGGTGGAGCTGGGCCTGCCTGTTCACTCTCTCACAGGCCGAAGGTTGACATTTATCATGGAAGGAGGGCTCTCTTTCTTCAGGGTAGCCCTGATGGAGCTTTACCTTTGGTAGAATTATTTTAGGTAGAATTCTAATTTTGGATTTCTTCCAATATAGGTGAGGCAGTTGCTGCTCCAAACCAGTCACAGGGAATTGTGCTGGATGAGAGTCAGTGTGAAGCTGGGCAAGGCTGGTTAGAACCAGCCTCTGGAATGCTGAGAAGTGGGGCACAGGGGCAGGCAATGTGGGGATATAACCTATTACAGGGTGTGCCTGTTTAAGAGTACAGTGCAGTATAAGAAAAATAGCCTGAGACAAAAATGAAGACCGGAATGTGAACGGAGTTCAGGGAGTTCATGTTTAATCTCACTGTAACGTAATAAGGCTTTATTTGTTTTAGTTTCTACATCTATCTGAATGTTTAATTTTAATAACTGATAGGGAGAAAAGGGCACACGTTACCACACTATACCCACTGGTCAGCATTTATCCGTCACTTATCCACAACAGTGACCCCCTTGAGGTCTGTGTACCAGATCCAGGGAGGGCTCTTGAGGGTAAAAGTCCAGATAAGTGATAGGAGCACAAGGAATGGAACTGTGGGACCACCTGAATAAGGCTTCTGTCATAGACAGTAAACTAGTACAGTGCAAACATGCCCAGACCAGACAAGACTGATAGTTATTGGGTGTTTTCACTGTTGGATTAAGTGTCCTAGAAAGTTATGCACTCTCTCTAAGGGACCACATTTATATCTGAGGTTTGTTCTTAGATCATCTCTATTATATCAGTTGGCTGATATATCAACAATATTGCTACCTACACAGTGGTAGGACCTGTAAATGTTACTTACGGTAGGTTCTAGCCTCCTCCCATTTGGATTATTGAAAAATGTTGTACATAAAGCTCCCTTTCAAAAAGGCTGAAAACTCCATTGGTCCCCTGAAATAATGACTAGACTGCTCACTGGGATGGGCTCATAAGATATGCCAGTACTTTCCTATCTCCACTGGGTGCCAACCTGTTTATTAGCTAATTTCAAAGTGTCATTTTTAACGCATTAATCTTTAAAGCCCTACCTGGCTTGGGGCCAGGTTAGTTAAAGGGTATCCAGTAGTATCTACCTGCTGGGTGGAAAAGTTTGCATCTGAGGTCCTCCTCCTCACTCTCTCATCAGGCAGATGTCTTGAGAGAGGGCCTTGTCAGTAGCACCTTTGATGTGTAACAATATCCTCAAAGGGTTGTCACTTCAGAGCTAGGTGCAGTGGTGTCACAGGGGAGTGGGTATATGGACCACACCAGGGAGTTTATCAGACAAGGAAAATTGGAAGTATAAAATCCAATGGCAATCTGAACGCAATCATGGGGTTTAACGTTATTGCGTGATAGACTACCACACACAATTTCGGGCAATGGCAAGCTATTTTCAGGCAATGGGAAGTCAGTTCGAACACAATTCAAATTAATGTAAATTCGCTGAACTAGCGAATTCATGTGAATGCGTTCTGGCCCCACTTTCTTTTCATTCAAAATTAAGAGAAATTCCTCCCAGGTGAAAAACTCCCAGGTGACATCCCAGGGGAGGCGTGACACCCAGTTAGCCCTCCTCCTACTTTGGGGGGGATGTTTGCTTATTGGTGCACTGCCTGGTTCACTTCCTGAGATGGAGTTCACCAGGCAGGTCCAGCTCCATCAGGACTAGCCTGGAAGAAGGAAGAGCCCTCCCTCCAATCCATCTGCCTTGGTCCAGGCCTCAGAGGGAGAGAAGAACCACTGGACCTCATCCCCTTTCCCTTCACCATTCCCTTCTCCTTTTGTGTCGTGTCTTTTAGATTGCAAGCCTGAGGGCAGGGAACTGTCTGATTAAAAATATTATTGTAAGCCGCCCTGAGAGCCATTAGGGCTGAAGGGCGGGATATAAATACCTAAATAAATAAATAAATAAACGGGGAAGGAGAGGCAATTGCTTGCCCCTCAAGTCTCCTTCGCTGCCCGACTTTCCTACTGAGGAGGAAGTCAGGCAGCAGAGGAGGAGCAGGGGAGGTGCACCCCTTCCATCTCCTCTTGCTGCCTCACTTGCTTGGCTGTCCCTTGGCCACCACTGGTTTAACTGCCCCCAGTGAAATCTTAGAATGACAGAGTTGGAGGAGACCACAAGGGCCATCCATGCCATGCAGGAACCCACAATCAAAGCATCCTGGACAGATGGCCTTCCAGCCTCTGCTTAAAGACCTCCAAAGAAGGAGACACCACCACACTCTGAGGGTGTTTGTTCCACTGACGAACAGTTCTTGCTGTCAGGAAGTTCCTCCTAATGTTTAGGTGGAATCTCTTCTCCAGTAGCTTGCATCCATTGTTCCATGTTCTAGTTTCTGGAGCAGCAGAAAACAAGCTTGCTCCATTCTCAGTGTGACACCCCTTCAAATACTTAAACAGGGCTATCATATCACCTCTTAACCATCACTTCTCCAGGCTAAACATACCCAGCTCCCTAAGTCTTTCCACATAAGGCCCTTCACCATCCTTTTTGAATCGTGGTGCCCAGAACTGGACACAGCATTTGAGGTGAGGCCTGACTAAAGCAGAATAGATTAGTTCAGTGAACAAGCCTTCTGTGTAGGAAACAGGTAACTTTATTCCAGAAAACACCAAGGTGTTAACAGGAAGACATCTGAAGTCATAAGTGCCATAATCCACAAACATTGGCATAACCTTAACAAAACCCCACCCATAAACTTTGCAGGCTTTTCCTTAATTCATTTAACAACCAAAACATAACAACTCTCTCTCTCTCTTTTCAACAATTTGTTCCACCCAACCCACAATGCTGTACCAGTCTCTTCATACTTATCTGCTTTTCTCCGGCAACTATTTCCTGACAGTAAGAGCTGTTTGACACACTCCCTCGGAGAGTGGTGGAGTCTCTTTCTTTAGAGGTTTTTAAACAGAGCCTGGATGGCCATATATCAGAGAAGCTTTAATTCTATATTACTCCATGGTAGAATGGGGTTGGACTGAATGGCCCTTGGGGTCTCTTCCAGCTCTATGATTCTGTGATTCTAACTACTGGGATACAAGACCCTTTGAATAAGCTCCCCCTTACATGCCATTAGTACTATGTTTCCCATCATTCCCCTTCCATTTTAACAACTATTTTATTATTATTATTAACCTTTATTTATGAAGCACTGTAAATTTACACAGCGCTGTACATGCAATCTTTTTAGTTAGATTTAAATAACTATTCTAATATAATACCCATGACAAACATATTTACACATGACAGAAAATCCTAGATTCTAGAAGTGTCCAGACAAGGGAGAGAGCAAGTGAGGAAGTGGGAATCTGCCTCCGCCACTGTTTGGCAGCCCTTACAAGGTCTGGCCCGGCGGCAGGTGGCCAGGAAGGGGGAGAGGCCACTGCTGCCCATGCCCTCCCCTGAAAAACTATTATTATTATTATTATTATTATTATTATTATTATTATTAACCTTTATTTATAAAGCGCTGTAAATTTACACAGTGCTGTACATACAATCTTTTTAATTAGATGGTTCCCTGCCCTCAGACTTACAATCTAAAAAGACATGACATAAAAGGAGAAGGGAAAGGTGGTGGGGCTAGTAGGCTAATACATATAAAGTACATAGCAATACAGGAAATGGTTCGATAAAACAGGCATCAAAAGAACATCAAATAGCAAGCGACAATTATGCAATGCCTGGGAACGCTTCTCTGAACAGGATGGTCTTCAACTCTGTTTTGAAGCTGGTTAAAGAAGTGATGGCCCTTGCTCACGAGGGAAGAAGGTTCCAGGAGTGAGGGGCAGCAAGTGAAAAGGGGCGAATCCGAGATGGGGCAGAGGAAATCCTGGGCTGGGACATCAGACCTTGACTACCAGAACGGAGGGCCCTGGTGGGAAGGTGAGGAGAAAGAAGGTCTGATAAGTAAGGAGGGGCCAGTCCATGGAGGGCTTTGAATGTCGACAGCAGGAGCTTATACTGAATGCGGAAGGGGAGAGGGAGCCAGTGAAGGGATGCCAACACAGGAGAGATGTGGTCAGAGCGGTGGGTGGAAGTGATAATGCGTGCAGCTGAATGCTGGACAGAGATTAAAAGACGGAGGTGAGAAAGAGGAAGCCTAGCCAGGAGGACGTTACAGTAATCCAGTCGTGAGACCACTAGGGCATGGACCAGAATCTTGGCAGTAGAGGCGGAGAGATATGGTCAGATTTTAGCAATATTGTACAAAAAGAATCGACAAGCCTTGGCTGTGGTCTGGATCTGAGGGATACACAACAGAGAAGAATCAAAGATGAAACCAAGACTGCGGGCTTGCTGGACTGGTTGAATAGAAATGTTGTCCACAGAGACAGAAAAGGAGTGTTGAAGGGTGGGCTGAATTAAGTGACACCAAGGATAATGACACCACTGGCCAGGTGAAAACTTTTAAAATCTTAATCTAAGCATTTGGGAAGCTGCTTTTAGTCCTTTTAGAGCATAGCACTCTTTGCTTCACCACTGGTTTTACTTTGATTTTATAGGCTATAGTAATTTTTTTAAAATAATTTTAGTTTTATTATGGGTTGCTTTTGTATTTTCCTAGTTACTATTCATATTTATTAAATGTTTTCTACACCGCACAAACAACTTTTGTTGGTAGCCATTTTACTGTACAAGTTAAATAAACACAAAATATATTTTGTTTTGACAATACTTGTCTCTTGAACACATACACCCCTCAGAATTGCTTTCATAAAATTCCTTTAGACATATCTGGGCTTGAGTTGATTTAATTTATTATTTCAGTCTAGCAGTTACTTCCTGGAAACCATGGGTTAATCTTGGCTTAGGTTGACCATGTGAACACTGAGGGTTGTGTCTAAGAGATCCTGGCCAAGCTGTCCAGACAGGAAAAGCTGACAGTAACAAAGCTTGAGGAACAGTAGGAAGAGACCTCTAATGACAGGTGGGTCATAAGAGATGACATGGAGACTTCAGGTGATGAGAGAGCCAGTGAACACATGAGGAAGAGAGTCCACCTGGTACTTGCTGTTCCTGGCCCTTTCTAGCTGTGCTTGTACACCAACCAAGACAACATATTCCACTGTCACAGCTCTCATCATCAGGAAGCTCTTAGGTGGAATCACTTTTCCTGTATTTTGAAGCCATTGTCCCATGGCTTAGTCTCTGAAGCAGAAGAAAGCAAGCTTGCTCCATCCTTCAAATATTTAAGCATGGCTTTTATGCCACCTCTTAAGTTTCTTTTCCTCAGGCTAAACCTACCCATCTCCTTAAGACTCTCCTCATATGACTTTGAACATTTTGATCGCCCTGCTTTAGATACCCTCCAGTTTGTCAATACCCCTCTTGAATTGTGGTGGTTGCAGCATTCCAAGGACCTTATCACATGTAGGGGGGTTTGCGGCTCAGATCCGCAGTCACTCCTGTTCTAGCAATGCAAAGTGTGATGTTTTTCCACACCAGATCCAGAGTCACTCCTCTCTAGCAATGCAGATTGAGGTTAAAACGTCATGTTTTTCCACACCTGGTTGCCTTTCTGTTGTCCTTCCCAAGTGAGGGGTAAGCGAAGTCAGTTCGATTCCAAGCAAGTCACGTGATGCGGACTCAAGCAAAGGGGAGTGAGTGCACATTGTATTACCACACCAGAGGGTTCAACGATTCTCATCGCTCCCTCCTCCTCCCTCCTTTCCCACGGGTGACAGAGACCCCGGGAAGGAAGGGACTGGGGGGCTACCTCCTCGGTCCCTTCATCCCCAGGGATGCCCATCATCCCCAGGAAGGAAGGTTCTGGGGGAGCTGCCTCCTCGGACCCTTCCTCCCCGGGGATGCCCATCATCCCCAGGAAAGAAGGGACTGGGGGGCTGCCTCCTCGGTTTGGTCAGAAGCCAAAACCTTTCTCACTACTCTCATAACCTCCTTTTCCAGCTCTGTTCTTTTTCTACAACAGACTGTGCCTTCCTTCTCTCTCACACACACACACACCTGGCATGTCTTATTTTGGCTGGTTCTTCCTTCAGAGATACTAACTGCATCGGGATAGATCAAATAGATAGATCAGTAGCTGTTGATTTCCACCTGTCATTGATTAGATGAGAAGTCTCATCTATCACAATCGAGGACACAGACATACATACACACACCTGGAAATATAAGGGGGGAGGCCTTTTTAAATATAAGAGTGCTTTTGATTTATATTTCTGTTGGAGTTATGTGTGTGTGTCAAACTAGGAAAGGGGGAGTTACTTGGTGGGCAGTGTCAAAGGCTATGTAGCATAATGTTTTTAGTATGAACGAAGGGTGCAATGCTGAAATGTTATCAAAGGTGTGATAGGGAAGAGAGCAGTTCTGTTTGCACTGCACTTTTGAAAACAGTCCTATTTTGTGAGAGAAGAGCCTAGTGCAATAAGGCTCAATGTATTACAACTGCAGCCTTGCTTACTGCTTCTCTACATTTGAAGTTACAGGAGCAGTAATGTCTGCTTAGAAACTGGCAGCTGCTGGCTCTAATCCTGTGGATGCATTTGAGTACATTGAGTAAACATTAACTGGCTGCAGTTCTTGCACTCAGCTGTGTATGTCCAATTGTAAATATTAAGCTGAAAAGGTTGCCCAAAATATTTGTATTAATTGCTTGTTCAATTTAGGAGTTAGATGATTGGAAGAAAATAAAACACCTGAATTTCAAAAAATTGGAAATTCATCATCATCATCATCATCATCATCATCATCATCAATATTTATTTATATCCCGCCTCTTCCAATTGAGGATCGAGGCAGGTAACAACAGAGAAAATACAATATACAACAATAAAAACAACAAGCCCCACAAAACCCCGACCCAACCCTCCCTCCCAACTATAAAATTAAACAGTAAAAATAATGTTTAAAAAATACATACAATACATCAAAGTTAAATACAAATCACAAGTAAGAAAAATAATAAAAAGGGGATTCAATTGGTTCTGGACATTATCAATCGGGGAAGGCCTGCCGGAAGAGAAAGGTTTTTGTCGCCTTTTTAAAAGCCTTGAGTGAGGGTAACTGGCGAATCTCTTTCGGCAGGTCATTCCAAGTTTTTGGAGCGGTGACAGAAAAGGACCTCCAGGAGGTCACCTAGACAGGCCTTTCTAGATTGTAAAAGGTTTTTCCTGGAGGATCGGAGAGTATGGGAAGGATTGTATGGGAGGCGGCGTTCCTTCTAGTAGACTGGACCCAGGCCATGTGGGGCTTTATAGGTGATAACCAACACCTTGTACTGTGGCCGGAAGCTAATAGGCAGCCAATGCAATGATTTTAAAATAGGTGTAATATGGTTGAACTTGGATTTTACAGCGACCAGTCTGGCTGCCTTGTTTTGAATCAATTGGAGCTTCCGGACGTGGCACAAAGGTTGCCCCATATAGAGCGCATTGCAGAAATCAAGGCGAGAAGTTACTAAAGCATGTACGACCGTTTCTAGGTCCCGCTGCTCCAGGTAGGGGCACAACTGGCGTATCAGCCGAAGCTGATAACAGGCACTCCTGGCTGTCGCATCAATCTGAGAAGACAGTTGAAGCGACAAATCCAGGAGTACCCTCAAGCTGCGGACGCAGTCTTTCAGGGGAAGTGTAACCCCATCTAGAACTGGCAAACTTATCTCCATACCCGGATTGGGGTTACCTATCACGAGTACCTCTGTGAAATTAAAATATGAAGGCCTGAATTGTTTGGACTTTTCTGTATACAATGTATATATTATAGTATAGCTGATTTTATTGAATAATTATTTGGTAAAAGGAATTATGTGTCCCCCTGGCAGGACTGGGTGATATAAAAGTAGTTTATCTTAATTCTCCCCCTGCCCCCACTTCTACTGGAGACTTACCTTAATTGTTCTGTTTGGGATCTGGAAAATGTTAATAAATAACCCTGCCACAGAGCAATACTTCCTCTTGTTTGGCACAGACTGAATCAGAAACCTATTTTTGCTTGTTTTTGCTTGAATTGTGAAAGCTGAGCAGTCCAAGATTGCAATGCAATGCCGGAGGGGGAAAGAAAGGGACAAAAAGCAATTATCAGGACCCTAATAAAATCTGAATAAGATCCAATTATTTTTGTTCTAAAATTAGATGGTGCCAAACATTTTATTTTCTTGGGACCAGGTTTTAGACAGCTTTACTGTTCTTTATAATATATAAAGGCTGTTTTTGAGTTGCATAATTTGCTTGTGCTGGTTGTTTTTAGTGTCCTTAATAAGCATGGAACTGAAGAAACCTATTTCCCAGTGCTGATATTTTTCTCGTTGAAATGTTGAGCCCTTGCTTTCAGAGGCAGGAGAGCTAGAATTATTATTGTTATTATTGTTGTTGTTAGTTTTTGTGGGTTTTTTGGGCTATGTGGCCAAAAGAAGAGTTTGTTCCTGATGTTTTGCCAGCAGCTGTGGCTGCCACCTTCAGATGCTGGTGAAACGTCAGGAATAAACATGGCCACATAGCCCAAAAAACCCACAAAAAACTATGGATGCCAGCCATGAAATCTTTCGACTTCACATTGTTGCTGTTGTTGTTGTTCATCTGTATAGGGCCATAAATTTGCACAGGTCTTTACAGAAACAACCAGTTCAAAACATGAAATCCTGCCAGAGGCGTACAACCGAAGGATAATTCTATAAAGTATAAAATAATTATAAACAAATTAGGAAAGTAAGACACAGCGTGACAGAAGCAACTGACACATCCTCAAATATAAAATGACAAAACAATGTTAGTGTCAAATTCCAAAGAGGAATGGGGATCTGCATTCTCATTTTGTGTCAGTTTTCCTCCCATGACCATCTTTTCTGGTTGGATGGTGGGAGACTGCCTGGGAGGGGCTTGCTCAAATGCAGCACAGGCAGATGACAGCTTCCACTCGCCAGCCTTTGCTGCAGTCTGCTGCTGCCTGCCACTTGCTTCACATCCAAGAGCGGCTTGCAAGAAGGCTCCAGCATCTCCTTCCCTTTGCATTCAGAGCCTTTCTGGCATGATTGGATTTTTGCCTTGAAAAGCAGCCAGGATCTCTTCAGCTGCTCCCCTCCACTTCTGCTCAGGATGCTGGCCTCTGGATCATTGCCTCCTCCTCCTCCTCTTCCCTGCCTAGTCTAGGCAGTGCAGCATGGCTGGTGCTCTTGCCACTGTGACCTCTGCCGCTGCGGAGAGGGATGCTGAGTAATCCTGCTGTCAATGGGCGAGGACGCAGCAGCAGGCCCCCAGGAAATTAACCATGGCTTTCTGCGGGATCACAACTATGTGACTGAAGGTAAGGGGGGCAAGTGGGCACTGAGATGATCTGGCCTGTTAGCCTGGCCTGCTAGCATGGCCCAACCAAAATGTCTCCACCTGTTTGGATGAGGGATAGGTGCATCATGACAACTGTTCTCTCTCACAAAAGCAGGCTCTGAAGCCAAAGTGGCTGCCTTGCCAGGCACCTTTTGTAAAAGAAAATGACATAAACGAGATGCCAATTGGGCTTGTTGAGAAGAATGTGCACTGCTGACACTGTAGGACTAGGAGATGACTTGAGAGGTCTCTGAACATGTGCGGTTGCATTTTGGGATTACATCTATAGACATATGTGCTCTTTACCTTGCGCTATATGTAGAAGATATTTTCTTTACCTTGCACTATATGTAGAAAATACATTCTTTACCTTGCACTATATGTAGAAGATACATTTTTTACCTTGCACTATATGTAGAAGATACATTCTTTACCTTGCACTATATGTAGAAGATGTATTCTTTGCCTTGAGCTATATGTAGAAGACACATTCTTTACCTTGCCCTATATGTAGAAGATTTATTATTTACCTTGCACTATATATAGAAGATGTATTCTTTAACTTGTGCTATATGTAGAAGATGTATTCTTTACCTTGCCCTATATGTAGAAGGTACAATCTTTACCTTGCACTATATGTAGAAGATATATTCTTTACCTTGTGCGGTATGTAGAAGATATATTCTTTACCTTGCCCTATATGCAGAAGAAGAGTCTTGCATGTTAAGCCTCTATCGTGTGTCTTTCAACCTGCAAAATTATGTAAATACAGTCGGCCCTCCTTATCCACAGATTTTTTTTATCCATGGATTCAAGTATCCTCGGCTTGAAAATATTTTAAAAAGTATAAATTCTAAATAGCAAACATTGACTTTCCATTTTATATTAGAGACACCATTTTCTTTTTTCCATTATATTTAATGGGACCTGAGCATCCACAGATTTTGTTATCCATGGGGGGTCCTGGAACCAAACCCCAGTGGATAACAAGGGCTCACTGTACTCTCCTGAGAAACAACACCTATATTAGAGATTTATGATGAACAAATATATATTTTAAGGCAAGAAAGGGGTTTTTAGTCTGTGGTGCTGAGTGGCTGGCTTCCTAGCATATTAATGTGTGGTTTTAAAATGAACATCATGCATAACTATTTCATCAGCCTGCCTGTGTTGTAGAGCTGTGAACTTCCCAAGGATGTAGTCCTCTGTGAGATAATGTCGTATGTTACTATAGAATTTGAACATGGTGGTGCATGGGGCTGGCCAGCTAGAACATCTTTTTCTTAAACTATCACACCAGTCTTAGACATTTCATAAATTTCTCTGTGTTTTATTATAACTGTCCAAGGTTAAACAGGATTAGTTGTACTAAAAGGGCAGTTTGTAGAGGAAATACTAGCTGGGGTTTTAAAAGCAATATGAAAAACATAGGCATTTTATGGTATTGCTTTCAAGGCTTTAAGAACACAAGAGCCTGCTTCATGCTGAGTCAGATAATTGCTCCCTCTAGCTTTGGAGAGTCAAATCTGACTGGCAGGAGGCCTCTAAATCTTCAGGCAGTAGGAATCTTTCCTACTGGAAGATCACTGGCATTTCCTGGTGGTTTCTTATCCAAGTACAAACCAGTCCATGCCCTGCTTAGTTTCTGAAATAAGACAAGACTGCGTATGTTCAATGTGCTGTGTGGCAGGTCTGCTAACATGTTCCATTTTGCTGTCTCAGATCTTCTGTCTGCATGGTTTTTATGACAAAAGTTCATGATAACTTTTGCATTATATTAAATTTAATTTACAATATATTTAAAAAGAGATGGGAAAGTCTTTTTTTAAAAAAACGGTGGCAAAAACATTCAGCATGAAAACTGCAGTGTGCCTGTATTAGATATGTAAGCCTGCATATTTGGGCAGTGGTATTTAAATAAAAAGCAAAGTCTGCAAAGATCCAGGGTAGCACTGGTATTCTCAGCAGTTATCACCTGGAGGAACAAAATAATTTCCCCAACTGGATCATCTTTTTAAATATTAAAAATATGTTTCATATCCAGAAAACAGAGATTCTTCGTACCCTTTAAAAAAATTGCTGATCACACCATTGACTCATGTTCTCATAGAGACTCACATTTGAGCTGCATTTATTTTTAAGTTTTGGTCACTTTTATGCAAGAATACCTTGAAGGCTATGTCAGAACATAAGAGCACCACATACTGTTTATAACAACCTGAAATTACCTCTTATTTTCTCATGACAAAGCAGGTGTGGAGTTTTTTACTTCTTTAGGATCTATTTCATTTCAGCTTAAGAGTTGCTCGCATACACATACACTCCAACTGTGAAGGGGTGATTGTGGCCATCCTCCAGCCACCAATGGCTATGCATTTTGACCGTGTGGGAAAGGGTGCACATCCTCTACAATGACTTTGTGAGGGGATCTTGTAGCTCCTTTGAGAGTACTGGTAACAGAAAGAGAGGGGCTGGTAGCATGAGCTTTTGTAGACTTGAATCTACTTCCTCCACTCCATGCATCTTAGGAAGTAGACTCAAGTCTATGAAAGCTCATGCTATAAGCTTCTCTCTTTCATTTAGTAACAAAGATGAAACAAGATCCCTTCACATACTGATTTTCCAGACTAACATGGCTGTATCTTTGAATTCTACCACCAGTGAGTATGTATGGGCTCTGTCCAACTGGTATGCATATCCAGTGTTGTATGCTAGCACAGCTCCTTCACCTGTACATCAAATGTGTGGATGGCATGGCCAGCAGACCTAGTGGGCATGGAGATGGGTTAGTGTGTGACCTAACTTCCTATGTTCCTTGAACACATTGGTGCATTATCAGAACCCCATATAAATAGAATAGTGTATGATCAGTTACTATGGGGTAATTTAAATGTCTCAGGTATGTTCCCTCACTGATGTATCCATTGGTAATGTCAGCCTTTTGTTTGCTTTGCTTGCATGTTTGGACATTACAAATTTAAATCTTCCTGAAATAAATTTGTGGCCTGCATAAGAAATGTTCCATATGGAAAAGAAGTAAAAATGCCAGAAGATTTCTTGCCTTTGGTTTCTCTTGTTTAGACACTAGTGTTTGGTTTCTCTTTCTCCCCCTCCTTATTTCTTACAATTATAACTAATCTAAATATTAATATGTCCGGACTTGTAGATGAATAGGCTGAAATATGAATATGGATCAGCTGACTTAATTGGACTCTTAGGACCAGCCATGCCATAGGGATAGCCTGGGGATTATTCTTACAGAGGCACCAACATGGAAAATGTTACATCAGAATCTAAAATGCATGCTCTCCAGAAAAATCAGATGCCTGCTGATTTTTTTAATTACAGTGGGTCCTCTCCTTAAGCGGGGAATCCATTTCGGACCCCCCTGCATAAGGGAAAATCCGCCTATGCTCAAGCCCCATAGGAGATAATGGGGTGCGTGCATGTGGTGGCGCAGTGCACTGCAGTGCACATGCGCCATGGGTACACGCTCCATTTTTCTTCTCCCCATGGGTTTCTGTGTAAGCTGGAAGCTGCATAAAATGCATTCATGCATGGCACGGGCGCACTGTACAAGCTTTATGAAATAATGCTATACCCAAACTTACTAGGGGGTCATTCCCACTTACATTTAAACCGATTTGGGTTTTGTCTTCTCTCTGTGTTGGTAAATCGATTCCAAAAGGTCCATCGTTCCCACTATGAAAGTGGATCTTTTCGTAATCGCTTCTCTTTTGGCATAATTGTCATCCCCACTAGTTTGCACTGCTTCAAAATGAATGTCAATCATCTGTGCGTCATCAGTGGCATAAGTGGCAGTCTGGGGTCTGGGTGGGAAGAGGATGCTGGCAGGCACTGGTCCTCTTGGCTAGGAATCACTAAGAAGGTGCTTCCTCCTCAAAGGGCTCCATGGCATCGTTCTCCCTGCAGCAGGAAAGCCATATGTGAGGCAGCTCTCCGGGAACATCCCCTCCAGGCATCCCAATTAGGCCGGGCCACTTTCCCAGCTGCTTTTAAAGGGTCCCAGTTCCTCTCCCCTCCTTCTACTCCCATTTGGCAGAAGGGCGGGAGGGGGCCACCTTCTCCCTCTAAGAAAGAGCCAGACAGCAAGGGGTCCCAGGCGGGAAAGAGACAGACCCTGGGGTCCCCCTTTGCCTAAGAAAAGCCCAGCCCTCCTTTGGGGGGCTGCTTTCAGGCTGTTTTCAGGAGGCTGCCATCCCTCCGGTCTCCCCCTGGGGGGCATGACTCTCAGGATGCTTTCATCAGTGACATAAGCAGCAGCCTGGGCAGCCTGGCTTGGGAATTATATAGATACATATTGTGTGAATGGGAAATTGGAGGTGGGGGGGAATCCCTGGCCTAGCTCCCACTGGATTGGGAGGTGCCTTGCCCTTGCCTGCTGACATCTAGTTGGGTCTGGCGTTTGTACTTCTTGTTACTGGAACTAAGCTATGCCATTGCTTCCCCCCTTTTAAGTGTTAAAACACAGCCTTGAACTATGCTTGAAATTGGACTTGGGGCAGGGGTTAGCTGTGGGAGAGGAATGTGGGCATTGCCCTCCAAATAGGAGGAATTTGCTCCCCAGTGAAATTTTCCTTTAGTTCCTAAATTTCTAGCATTGCAAGAATTTACAACTTAACTTGAGCATTTATAAATATAGCTTAGGCACTCAAAGGAAATGGACAGGCAAAGTTACCAAGGGAATGCAAACACAGCAAATAGAAGAGTTCTAGATGTGAACAGTTTTCAGAGTCTTACTCTCTGCAGTAATAGAAATCTGCAGACTAAAGGAGATTGCAAAATTCTTATTTAGGAAGACAAGCCCTCATTAAACCCCAGTGTAGTTTCATCCCTGACTGGGGGCCAATACAATCCAGTCCTAGGGGCTCTTCCAAGCTGGTCCACAAAAGCACGAATTCTTGTGATATAGCTTCTTGGTCTTTGCATCTATTCATTTCTGTTTGGGGGCAGGGGTGTCTATAGCAATTGCATGGATTTGCACTTGGGTGCTTCCAAAGGATTTTTTTTAAACATTAGAATGTGGTTTGCTGAAGTGGCCCTTATTATAGTGCAAACTATATTTGGAAAATAAAATGAAAGTTGGAGAAATGAAGGGAACATATGGTTCCCATATATCTTCAAATAAAAAGAAGCCCACTCAAGGAAGGGAATAAAATGTTTAAGCTGGTGCAAGAAATTGGCTGAATATAGTGTGGGACAACAGAAAAGTTGTTAAGACTATTTTGAAACCCCCTGAGAACTACAACAAGAAACACTGCAACCTTTCAGCACCATTGTCCTGTCTAGAGGACCACTAAGCAGCAATCAAGCTGTTGTATTTCACACCAACTGAAGTTTATGCTCAATCGTCAATGACAGCCCCACATACTGCAGTAGATATGAACAGTCTGCTAGTGGGTTGTGGAAAACCATGTCAACAAGAAGCTGCATGTGGTAAACCTGCTATTGTTAGTGGAATGTGCTTTGTGCCACAGGTGCTGCTTGGATGAAAAAAGATAAAAGCTAACTAGGCTGCAAAACTGATTCTGCCTCCCAGGAGCAATATCAGGCCTAGGAGAAGATCAACCTAACCTCTCCATCAGTCAGACAAGGAGCAGTTGCATGGAGCAGTTCTCCTCCACTCCCACACCAGTGAAGACACACAGACAGATCCATCTGTCTATAGCCCATCCTATTGCAGATGTAAGGGAAAGAGCACTCTGACCTATCTCTCAGACAGAAACAAGAACTACTACTTTCTATAAGAACATAAGCAAGGAAACACCAGTCTGACCTGAACTGCATTCAAATTCTTGCTTATATCTCGCCATCTTATTAAGACCCAGGAAGAAGCAATCTCTTTTCTCTTCATTTCCCTTCCCTTGGGTGCCCTATCTTTTGAACTAGGTAAGCAGGTGGCAGGACTGGTCTTTCTTATACATTCAGTGCTTCTCCTCCCACTGCTTTCTTTCCCTTGCTGCATTGCTTTATCTCCACTGTGCATATACTGTGCCACTATCCCACTTGGCTCCAAAGTGCCACTTTATTTTCATATAGAAGTAACTAGGCTTGTATTACTCTTTGTCAGTAATCCAAGTTGGCCTGTGCACCTCATATTTAATGAAGCCTGATTCCTGAGCTTTCACTGTTCATACCTACACAGAGTTATCATATAGCCTCTTAACCAGCTCCGTAAATCGGAACCCTGTGGCACTCCTCTCCAAGATGAAGATGAGCACCTTTTGGGTTTGGCCGGTCAACCAATTACTAATCCACAAACAGTTGTATTGTCTAGCCCACATTTTACTAGCTTGTTTGCAAGAATATCATGGAGGACTTTGTCAAAAGCCTTATTGAAATCATGATATGATATGTCTACATCATTCCCTTAATCTACCAATCTAGTAATTTTATCGGGAAAAAAAAAAGAAAAAGAAGAGAGAGAGAGAGAGAGAGAGAGAGAGAGATCAAATTAGTCTGGCATGAATTGTTTTTGAGAAACCCATGTTGATTTTTTTGTAATTATAGTATTCCCTTCCAAATGTTCACAGACTCTCTGTTTAATGATCTACTCTAGAATAATTCCTGGTATTGATGAGTTGGATATAATAGTTCTTTGTAAATTCACGCACTAGAAAAACAAAGCACATAGGTACAAATGCTCTTCTTCTTGTTTTTCTTATGCCTACTAAAGTCAACTCTGACCTATGATGACCCTTGGCAAGATTTATTAAAAGGAGGCTTGTCATCTCCACTCTCTTGGAGCAGTGGTTCCTAACCTTTTCTGTGACCCACACCCCTAGAAAATGTTTGATTAATATTTGCACTCCCTACAAAAGTAATATCACACTTGACGATGAAGATGTCTAATTTGTAATTTTTGAACCACAGACAATACTGAAGGTGAACATATTAAAATATACAAAGTAAGCTTCTAACTCAGTTAATAAATTAGATTCTAGTTTGTTCAGAAAAAAAATGGTTATGGCTCGTGATTCATCACTGAAGGAAACACGCCACTCTTTGTTGCACCCCCTAAAATTGCATCACACACACCCTGGGGATTCAGACTCCTCAGGTTGGGAACCCCTGTCTTAGAGTGAGAGAATGTGATTTGTCCAAGGTCACTCATTGAGTTTCCGTGGCTGAGCGAGGACTCAAAACTTGGTGTTCTGGAGTTCTAGTCCAACACTTAAACCACCATTGTGTTGGCTCTCTTAAGGGTGCTTAAAGGCATATAAAACCAGGATGCATGACTGAATGGATGTCTCCACACTCAAATCCGGAGAGTAGATTTGAGATGCAAGCCTACATTTCCTTCTCAGTTCTCATGTAATGGCCATTTTCAACAACTCCACTTTCCATGGTGGTGAAATCCCTTCTTAGCAAACAGGAATCTGGAAACCATAATCCATGATTTTATAACAAATAATTGACCATTGAAATCTGTGGGTAGGTGGGTACGTGTTTCTTGCAAGTGCTTGAGTTTGGACAGAATGAAGCAGCTGTTTCCCTGATGGGTTTTCAGTGTAGGGTCATGGGCAAGCAAAACAGTCATACATTAGTATTTTAAGCACAAGTATTGATTATTTGCAGGATTGGGGTAATACAGATACTGAGTATTTGCAGGGAAAGTTCGTGAAATTTTGTTTGGAAAGTGCCTGAAAAATACAATGGAGGAGAATTTCAAGTTTGCACAAGTACAGGCATACCTCAGTTAACAAAGCTGCTGACAAATATTTTCCTTTTTACTTTTTTTCTTACACGGTCTTTTTATGTCTGCTCAGTCTTCCCTTTCTTCTGGTCCGTTGTCTAGCTAGATGTTGTGTTTTTTTTCTATGTGTCCATCTGTTCTTTAAAAGTTAGAGGAGAAATTCAGGGCACAGGTTTCTCTGACTCCTTTGGAATCAGCTATCAAGATGTATCTAATTTAGCTCTGGAAATGTACTGATTATTTAGGAAATGTATATTTAGTCAAGAGAGTCTGTGTGGCGGTTTGAGTGTTGGACTATGACTCTGGAGACCAGGGTTAGATTCCCAAATCGTCCATGAAGCACACTGGGTGACACATTCTCAGTGTCAGAGGAAGGCAGTGGCAAATCTCTGATTAAATCTTGCCAAGAAACCCCCGTGATAGGTTTAGGATCACTGAAAGTTAGAAATGACTTGAACACACAGAAAAACAAAATATTTAGGCAAACACTATTGTTGGGCACTTATAAATTGTCCAACTTATACCAGGCATGATGCAGAGCTTAAAATATGATAGTTCCTACCCACCAATTTACAGTCCAATATAGTTGCTAAAAGGGAACTGGGGGGTAGTAATGGGGAAAGAAGAGGAAGATCAGGAAATTATATTCAGGAACCAAATTCAGGAAGTTATAAGATTCTTCCTAATATGTGGGCCATTACATACAGATAGGCTGAAACATGCACAGACCAGCAATGGTGTTGCCAGGGTTTCAAAACAGCAATAAGGGACAGCCAAAGTTCATGACATGCAGGGTTGACAACAGGAAATAGCTATTAACAAGTTTGTGTTCTGCCTGAATGTTAAATGAAAGTATCGATTTCAGGTAACTTAATCATGTGTTTCTCTGTAAAATTAATATACTGTCCACCTTCATAAACTGCATGATATACACTCCATGCCATCCTGTTTCTGATTTGTATGGATGGTTGTTAAAGCTGGACAGTGAAAAAATCTGATAGGAAGAAAAGCAACTCATTTGAAATGCTGGAGAAGAGTTCTACAGATATCATGGACTGCTAAAAAGACGAATAAATGGCTCTTAGAACAAATCAAGTCTGAACTCCCCATGGGAGCCAAGATGACTAAACAGAGTGCCATCATGAGAAGGCATGACTCTATAGAAAAAAAAAACTTGGTATGGTAGAAGGCAGTAAGAAAAGAGGAAGACCACATTACCAAAAGGTTAGATTCAATCAAGGAAGCCATGGTTCTGAATTTGTAAGACCTGATGATGATAAGATAACCTGAAGGTCTCTCACTAATGGGATCACCATAAGTCAAAGTTGATTTTACAGCAGTTAACAACATCATACATTTCTGTTGTTATGAAGGACTCACCCCCACCCCACCCCAAATATGGGAATTTTTGGCATCTTGTTCAGTCTGTATAAAAGGAAAGACTTTCAATAAACAAACAAACAAACCCTCCAATGAGGGACTGCCCTTCTGAGGGACACCAGCCACCCTATAAGGAACAAGCTTTCTAACCCTCAAATAAGGGACATCCTTTACAGTAAGGGACACCTGGCAACTTTATCCAGCAAGCACTTAGACCCTTGGCTAATGGTAGAAGCAAATGCCTTGCAACTTCTCCTCCTTTGAAGGATGAATGGATGTATTTGGTCTCCACTTTGCCACTATATACTTCCTTGGAAAGAAAGAGGATACCATCTCCCTTGGCCAAAGTGTACTTCAATTAATGTAATGTATAGTTTAACTTGCATTTTACTCACTATTAGCAAATATATACATATGAATATACATCTCAACAGGCCTTATACCTGTTTGGAAATGTGTGAGAATACTGAATCTCTCAAGTAGAATAATCACTTGGTGAGGTAGACAACATCCTGGTCCATGCCCACGCAGTCACATACATAGGCTCCAACAAATAAGATAAATAAGCTTTGTCTTCACTGTAATACATATAAATGTAGCTTAATTTACAGATTACTTGTTCATAATCAAACACACGTTCTGGAGGAAAGACAGGGAAGAGAAAAATGGTTCCAAGTTTGAGTGATTTAGGAACAGGAGGATGGTAAAGCAAACAAACATGAAGTCTTTGCACACTAGCAATTGGTGACCACAGGCATGCATAGGTTACTAACTCTAACAATAGTGTGTCAGACATTTGTCCTATCTAGCACAGTCTGATCTATGTTTACCAGCATTGGCTTGTCAATGAGACAGCAAAAGATCCTTCCCAGTCATGTTACACAAGATCAATTTGTAGGAAATGGCAGAGATAGGGTGGGATTTTCCATGTGCAAGATACTGCAAGATTTTTCTTCTCTAAGTTATGATGGGTGCAGCAATTATTTGAATGTGTCTCTTCACAAAATCTGGTTCTTCTACAGGTAC
This sequence comes from Sceloporus undulatus, assembly GCF_019175285.1. Lineage (NCBI taxonomy): Eukaryota > Metazoa > Chordata > Lepidosauria > Squamata > Phrynosomatidae > Sceloporus > Sceloporus undulatus. Next base: position 99,274,700 of record NC_056526.1, read on the forward strand.
ACTGCACGGTCCTGTAGAATCCTTGTGAATGGTGTTTAATCAATCGGGGATCAGGGATGGAGAGTGGCATTGTCCTCAAGTCTTCCAACTCTGTGATTCTTTGAGAATTATAAAAGTCCAGTATGTTAGTTTCTTCCATAGGAGATGATAATAGTCATCCAATAGATACAGAAAGAAGTATTTGAAGACACATGGAGTGGTGCATGTGTGTATGTGTCCGTTGACTTATGGCAACTACAAGAATTTCTTAGGGTTTCCATAAGTTAATAGTACTTAGAGGTGGTTTTGCCAATTTCTTCCTCAGAAATATCCAGCACCAGTATTCATTGGCATGAGGGAATCAGTAGACATGGGAAAGAAATGGGAAAGTGATATTAACAATCCTAAGAGTATATATGCAGATCAGAAAGATCTGCAAAGTCTGGTCAACAAAAGACAATATGGGAAACCTCAATAGATGTATTTCTCATATCTTCTCTTTCCCATGCAAAACATATTGCATCTGTGTCACTTCCAGCAAAACCCATGTATTTCTGGAATGCACTTCTAAGACTCTTTTTAAATTGGAATTTGTGCTCTAGGTCACAAAATGTTCTCCACCCCAATTCTACATAATTGAAAAGCGAAAATGTATGCCTTGTATTATAATCATTTTCAACATGGAACATTTTAATTTGATAAATGTGCCCCTTAGCTAAAGTGATTAGAGAAAGACAGAATTTTTAATTCAGTCTGCAATTGTGAAATATTATAGAATAATACTGAATATTTTATAGAAGGAAAAAAAGAATTTGCCATCCTTTATGAATCCAATAAAATACAAATCAGTCTCTATTGTGATCTCTCTTCCCCCCTTGCTCTCATTCTCTGTGTACTCCCTTCTCCCTCATACATACATCTCCTACCCAAGTTAATATAACATAAAATTCAAGCAGTCCACATAACATGTCATGAGTTTTATTCTAATTTTAATTAAATATAAATGAGCTGCTTAATAATTTGTTCATTTTTGTTGGGGGAAATGATGGAAATATATGACTCTTGAATAATCTTATTAATAATATAGTTTATCATATCATCTGATTCTGTAGTTTCTAAATGAGAATGGTTAAGTGCATTTGAATTCTACCAATTAGAAATATAAGTCATGTCCTGTGTGTCAGGATGAGACTAGTTGCTAAATGAATTACACTGACTTTAAACAGTGCATTTGAAGAGGAGCTCCCATCTGAACACCTACCAGTGCCACTGTCCCCACCAGGCCAAGGCAAGCCACCCAGCAAGCTATCTTTTCCCACTGCAAGCAAATGGAGTGATGTATCAATTTGCTTACTGAGCAGGGTACCATAAAATGCTCCCCCCCAGGGAAGCTCCTTCCAAGAATCTTGGGGGCAACTAATCCTTGGTAGGTGATGAATCTCTTTCTCCCTGATGTTTTTTTCACCTGTGTTCCATTCCAGCCCTTAGTAGAAGTCCACAGATCAGATGGGGACAGAATGACCAAGTGCAATTTGCTCCAACAAGATTTAAAACCCACCTGAGGTATTTCATATTTCTTGATCAAGAATTCTCTCTCAGGTCTCACCCCTTCCCACAAAGTGAAAGGTTGAAAGTGGATGAGTCTTTGCATTGAAAACTAGCACTCCTTCTCTCCAAGATCATGCGTCCAGTATACTGTCGAAATGATGGATTTCTTAGAGGCCAGTGTACCTTCGTAGGACTGAAGCTGATGTCAGAACTGCCAGTATTGGTCTGGGCTCAGGGGACTTGAGAATGAATGTCTCAGGCTTATGGATCTCAGACTCTTCAGTGACACTTGGGCTTGCTGTCTCCTTTTGTGACACAGCTGGTTCCTCCACTTCTGTGACTAAGCCACTGCTGAACCACTACCACCCCAATGCTTCTCTGATAAGCCGAAGTTGGTTGAATAATATTGATGGAACTGTTGTAGCAAGGCTGAGACATGAAATTCAACAGCAGCATCCCAAGAATGGTTGTCAGGCCAATAACCTTTCCATTGCATGAGGTAATCAATAAACATTCTACAACATAATTGACATCTGGACCAGTTCATATCATTTTCCCCACCTTACCCCATTCAGCTATTAGTGGTGTCTCTAGCTATATGGTTGAAGGTACAGTGGTACCTCCACATTTGCTGGGGTTAGGGGTTAAGGACCCCTGTGAATGTGGAAAAACCGCAAATAAAAAACACTATTCTTTTTACCTAAGAGAACAACTTTCTAAGAATCTCCAGGTCCTTCAGTGCACCTCTATGGTCAACATCTGCCAGATGGTGATTATAGAATCAGGCTGGAGAACCTACAAACACTTAGAGAAGTGTTGTCTCTAGGAACTTCTAGGTTCTGTAGCATAACTCTATGGTCAACTTCTGGCAAAATTGCACTAGTGGACATATTAATCAAAACTGCAAATAATCATATCCGCAAAAGTCAAAACCACAAATGTGGAGGCCCAACTGTAGTTGAAAGCAGAGTTGATTACTTTAAGCACAGGAGACGATTCTTTATCACTGTAGTCAGACGTGTAGAGAGCAGATGGCGCCATGCCAGGCAATATGAAATTTTTTGCTGATGAAAATAAATGCGTGATCAACCCTACAGATGTGTGTGATCAACCAGGATGGCTGCAAAATGTTCATGCTGCAAAATATAAAGTTGTCTTGTTGTTCTCCCTCAAGGAATTATGGTTTTTGGAACAGTGTATATGCTTTCCTGTTTTGTAAAGGTGATCTCAAAGTTGATTCGGAAAACAATCCCAAGGTATCTTGTGCTGACTGAGCTTGTGTTCAGTTTGTAAGGGATCTAGGTTATAATGGTCAGTGAGGACCAAGATCTGACATTGGGTCCGCTTGTAGAAGTCTTGAAAATGGTTTTATGGCTAACATTTCTTGTGTTCTGAAAATGAGAATTTCCTAGAGAAATATGCATAGCGGCATAGATGATCTGCAGATATAGTGTTTTAAACTACATGGGCAGCATCTGTTTCTATAGTGAATGACAGCTGCTGATTTGCATGACTTAGCACTGTGCCTTAGTAAATCTCAGTTTCAGTTGGCCAAAAGCAATATATGCTTGAGGGTTCCAGTGGAATGGGTAATACACTTTCAAGAGTTTGTGGGTGACTGAAAGAGCATAGAAACCCTGACATACTTGCAGTAAGAACCAATAAAGTGGAGAAAATGCTGCATATCTTTTCACAATAGTTTAGGGAGGGGTTTGGAGGTTCTTAAACAGAGGCTGGATGGCCATCTGTCGGGGAAGTTTTGATTTTGAGTCCCTGCATAGCAGGGGATTGCATTGGATGGCCCTTGTGGTCTCTTCCAACTCTATGATTGTATGATTTAGAATGCTCCGCCAGAGAGCTCTTAGGCCGCACTGAACTACAAACCCCAGAATGTTACAGGAGGCAGCCAGAGCAGGAAAAGTGCAATAGCAACTGTGGTGACTTGGGGGGCTTTCCCTGGAGCCCTTGGCGCCCTGTACGTGGCCCTTTACTCCCAGGGAGTCCCCTCTTGTCACACTTTTCCCTCTAGGAGCTCCTAGATCTCCATTCTCACTCCCTGTTGAGCAGAATGGGACCCCTGGAGGTCCTATGTCGCGCTGCCACCACTCAGTGAATTATCAATGAACTATATTTCCCAAGCACACCCTGAGACAATGAACTATATTTCCCAAGCACACACTGAGACTTGCTTGAGAGAGAGATCTAGTTTCCTTTCTTGCTAACCCACAGCAATCAGTGACCGAATAAGGCACGTGTACAGGAGTACAGAGATAGCAGATGCTTTTAAAAGAAAGAAGTTTATTTTAAAAAGGGATAGAATAGGATAGAAAGAATTTATAACACTCTTGCAAAGCCCCTTTTGCCTTGCAGGTCAAAGAACATAGTTACAGAATTCATTCCAGGCAAGCCATTGTTGAAAATAACAAAAGGCCTAAACGCACTAGCTAACACATTCCTAACTACTCACAACAGATGGGATTTGTAGTCCTTTGGAGTTCCTGGATGCAGGGAGGGCCCCCTGGCCTCTCGACCTGCATTCCCTTGAGTCTGTGTCTCCCAGACTCAAAGAGACAGCATCTGGTTTCCCCCTCAGGAGAGGATCCAGGGAGAGACAAAAGACCGCATGGCTGCACAAGTCCTTTTAAAGAGTTCCCATAGAAAGTTCTTGAATCTCGCGGTTCTACTCTCTGATTGGTCCATTAGACCTTACATCAGCTATGCTGTCACAGCTCATTAGCATGTGATGTCATCTCTCATTAGCATGTTCCTCCTCCCAGATTAACCCTTTGTAGTTCAGGAGAAGTTCCCAGATGATTGGAGACCCAGCCATCACAGCAACACTATAAGACTGTAGTACAGTATCATGGAATATCCAGCTTCTATTTAAAAACCTCTAAGGAAAGAGACTCCACTACACTCTGAGGGAGCGTGTTCCACTGTTGAACAGCCCTTACTGTCAGGAAGTTCCTCCTAATGTTGAGGTGGAATCTCTTTTCCTGTAGCTTGTATCCATTGTTCCGGGTCCTGTTCTCTGGAACAGCAGAAAACAAGCTTGCTCCCTCCTCAATATGACATCACTTCAAATATTTAAACAGGCCTATCATATCACCTCTTAACATTCTCTTCTCTAGACTAAACATCCCCAGTTCCCTAAGTTGTTCCTCATAGGGCAATGTTTCCAGACTCTTCACCATTTTAGTAATCCTTCCAAATAAAATTTTCTGATGTCTGGTCATTGAAATACTGCTCTGAATCATTTGAAAATGGCCTTCTTTTCAAACTCCTTTAAAGGTTTGAAACAGGAACTAGTCAGTTGGAGCAAGATCTGGTGAGTATAGTAAGATGGTCTTTGAACTCAGACCCCAAATTCTTTAAAAAATAGATTGTCTTGCCAGCCTTTTGAGCAGGTGCATTGTCCTGCAAAAACAGAACACCTTTCTGCATCTTTTATTGCTGTTTTTCCTTCAATGCTTCCTTTAATCAGCACAGCAAATTTGGGTAGTATTCTGCATTAAGTGTTTGGCCTTTCTGAAGAGACAGTGTTCAAATTATGTTCTTTATCCCAAAAACTGTGGCCATGACCTTTCCTGTTGACCTTTGAATCTTGAATTTTTTCAGCTGCCTACTGCTGGAAAACCTGAGTGCTGCAATTGCAAGGACTGCTGTTTGGTAATGTAATGTAACCATGTTTCATGTTACTCATTAAGAGTGATGAATAATTCCCCCCAAAATATTATGAGATTGCTCAAAATGATGCAAAATCAACTTGTAGGTATCCACTCGATTTCATTTTTGGTCAGCATTCAAACAGTTTGGCACCCAATTAGCTGACAGCTTCTGCATAGCCAACAGTTCATGAACCCACTGCATTCCCAGGATATTTCTAGTGTCTCGGCAATTGTTTTAGCTGAGATTTTCCAGTTTACCCAGGTTACGAAATTTTCGGGATACGAAAAAATCCCATAGGGAATTATTGTTTCGGGTTACGAATGTTTTTTCGGGTTACGAAAAAACTTTTGGTGCTTTTTTCGGCTTTTTCGCACGGAATCGCGGCTTTTCCCCATTAGCGCCTATGGCAATTCGGCTTACGAAGGCTTTTCGGGTTACGAAAGCGGCCGCGTTACGAATTAATTTCGTAACCCGAGGCACCACTGTAGTTGAGTATGACAGGTACTTCTCACTCAATGTTTGCATCATATATTCATGGATTTCCTTTGGAGTTTTTTTCCCTACAGGAACAGGAACTTCATGACAGCATGGAGTTCAGCACTTGAAAATTCCACACTTTTTATTGGAATGGTTCTATCAATGATCTGAAAAATTCAGAAATTAGAGCTACAGTCCTGAAAATTTACAGTACAAAAGAACATTCTTTAAAGCTACAGTGACAAAATTGCGCTCAGATTTGGGGAAGTGGGTCAGGCAGAAAACTTTTCAGCATTTCCCCATAAGAAACTGGTGCATGCTTAATTTCCCCATGGTCTTTGGATTTTCATCTGAAATTGATCCAATTAAATGTAAAACAGTGAGTGTTGGGGGCTTTGGGAAGATTTGTTAAAATGAGGACAGATACCACTGTATGCTACTAGAGAAAAAAGATGTCAAAAGCAACAAAGATATATACAGTATGGAATTGGTCTGGTATTCTATTTTAGGCATGATATTACTGAACAATATTTTAAATGATTCACATAGTGGATAATCTGTTTGATACAGTTACTCTAGGTTATATTCAGTGGAACTGATAAGGAAGAGTTCTACTGTCAGTCAAGTGCTTTGAGTTAGGAAAAAAAATCTCATGACGCAAGTGTGTGGGTACAGAAAATGCTTAAAATTAGCATTGCAAAAGAAGGGAATGTTCTGTAGACATGGATATTCCTGCAGCTAAAGATTTGGAGAGAATATCTGGAAGTGTATGAATATTTATCATTTTAACAGGGGTGGGAAACATGCAGCTCTCCAGATGTAACTCAAAGCACTCTTCACCATTGACTATGCTGGTGAGGGCCAGGAATATCTAGACCAGTCTCGTCTTACCCAAAAGCGAACATACGTTATTCAGAAATTGGTATTAATAATAATTAATTAATAATTTGTTTTATTTATATACCGCTATTCCAAAGATCATAGCGGTGAACAGCAAGTAAGCTAATTAGCAAGTAAGCTAATTTGCCCCCAACAGTCTGGGTACTCATTTTAGCGACCTTGGAAGGATGCAAGCCTGAGTCGAGCTTGGGCCCTTTTGCTGGTCTTGAACTCGCAACCTTATCTATAGACATTTGTCATACACTGCAAAAAGCTAGCAGCACAAGATAGGATTAATAATTTACAGAGGCCTCAGTTCAACATCCCCCAGCATAGCATAAGGCTCTGCATATCTGCTGACCCGTATGCCACCCCCCTGAGGTAACATGAAAGTCCTTTTTCATGAGGTATTCTGTGTTTCAGTGAGAGTAGGCAGGATTGGAGAAGGTCTGACTACCTCCTCCCCATAGCTGGATGCATGACATCAGCACCAGTGGTGTCACTAGGGTAGATGTCACCCAGTGCAGTAACTCATGGTGCCACCTTTATGGACCTCTTCCTGTATCAGACCATACAGAATCCTTAGTAATGTTTTTTTTTTTGGTTTATAAATATTTTTATTGGTTTTATATAGTATTAATAACACAATCAATTTCTATATTATCGTACAGTTATTCAACACTTCCTTCATCTTGCTCACCAGTTGATAACCATCTTTTCATTAACCAGCTACCTTTTACAGTTCAGTTCTTCTCTCAGTGACATATCCGGTTATAAATTGTCTATTATACTTTTATCTTATCTTTTCCCCAAGTGTAAATTTCCTCTGTGGTGGCATATAAACCACTCTTCTACCCCTTTAATCATTTCTTTCTTATATTCCCCAAAGACTTTTTTACATCTCATATACAATCACTGCATAACTTCCCCCCTTTTTTTCATGTATTTGATCAAAGGTTCCCATGTTTTACAAAGTTCTTCTTTTGATTTTCCTCTTAAACTCGGTGTCAAATTATCCATTTCCATATACTCATAGAGTTTGTACAACCACTGATCTAAAGTCAGAATTTCTACACGTTTCCACCTAATAGCATATAGCACTCTTGCAGCACAAACCATATAAAATATCAGTTTCCCATACTTTCTTTCCATTGATTCTTGTTCTATCATACTTAATAGAATCTTTACTCAAGTTTACCTGCAATATCTCTGTCATAATACAATAAATCTCTGACCAAAACTCTTTAGCTTTTTTACATCTCCACCAGCAGTGATAGTATGTACAGTAGTCGTTTCAGCACCACATTTCCAGCACAAATTCTTAGACTTCTTATCAATTTTCGCTAAAACGTGTGGTGTTAAATGCCATCGATACTGCATTTTGATCATATTTTCTCTCAAACCAATACTGGGAATGTACTTCATTCTCTTTTCCCATTTCCCCCCCAATTGTATCAGTGGTATATTTTGACCCATATCTTTAGCCCAGTCTATCATACTTTTCTTTATCACTCCTTGTTCCAAATCATGTTTGAGTAGTATTTTATTTAAATGGGATATCTCATGTACACCATCTTCCTTTATTATTTTTTCAAATTCCAAATCTCCTTTTTCTATACCTAAAATGTTTTGATCAATTGAGAATCTTTCCATTAATCGTCTGTGCAAATTCCAATTGCTTCTAAAGCCTTCATTGAATAATTCAACTTCAGTTTTTCATTTCATTTGTCCATCTACTTTCTTAGTAATATTCCCATAGGTTGGCCATTTTTCACAGAACATTTTTTCATTATTGAAGAAAGCTTCATTGATAGAAGTGCAGAGTGGTATTTTTGAGAAATATATGTCCTTGACTTTCTGCCATACATTTAAAAGTGACTTCCTTATATAGTGATTGTTAAATTCACCATTGGCTTTAACTTTTCCATATACAGTAATAGATATCCGTGTAGGCCAAATACTAAACCCAAACTTTCTAAATTTAATATCTTGTAGTTTTTTAGTCTTATCCAATCTAGCAACCAATTTAGCACCAAAGCTTGATAGGATATCTTAAAGTTGGGTAGTGCTACTCCTCCTCTTTCAATTTCATCATGAAGCAACTTCATTTTTATTCTGGATCTTCTATCATTCCAAATAAATTTTGACAGATCTTTATTCCAATTTTTAAAAGGTATCTCATTCGTGATAATTGGAAGGTTTTGATATAAATACAAATTTTTTGGTAGAATTGACATTTTAATCACGGAGATCCTTCCCATCCATGAAATTTTCAATTTTTTTCCACCTGGTCATTTTTTCTTTATCTCTTTCCATACTGTCTCATAGTTGTTTTTATAGAGATCCATATTTCTTGTTCTCACTTCAATTCCTAAGTATTTCACTTTTTTTTCTAGTTGAAATCCAGTTTTCCTGCCAATCTCACATTTATCAGATAAATTCATTGCTAACATTTTTGTTTTCTGCTTATTGACCCTGAAGCCTGAAACTTCCCTGTAGTCTTCTAATTTCTTCATCAATATTTCAATATCTTCCACAGGTTTACCCAATGATATAGCCAAGTCATCTGCAAATGCGCTTATTTCTTGGTAATGTTTTTTTGTACTGATCTTCTATGTGACATATGCGGAACACACTTCTGCAGGGAATTTGATGGGATACCCAAAGGATTAGCACCAAATTTGGAGAGTATATTTGGGATGTGATTAAAGTATGATTACAAAGAAAAGAAAAAGAAGAGAAAGAATGGGAAATGGAGAAGGAAAGGAAGGTGCATAAAATATAAACATAAAAGTTAGTCCCACTGAACTCAACGGGACTTATTTTGAAGTAAAAGTACATGTGGTTGTATCATTAACCACTATATCACAACAATTGCACATAAATACTGTGTTTCAGTGTATACAATGTATTGTGTCATTTTTGAGCATGTTGTCCTAGCTGGTGGCCTGTTTCCAAATACAGTTCAGAAACCCAGACAGGTTAGGACCAAGGCTTTCATCATCTTCTGCATGTTATCACTCTCAAAGGCCCTGTAATATGTCCCTGCTTTCTCTGGTGCTACAACCAAGCACAGTTCCCAGAATTCCATAGCATTGAGCAAGGGCAGTTAAAGTGGTGTCAAACTGGATTATTTCTGTAGTGCAGATTAGATGTGAGTGTGATGATCCCAGGGGACTGGTAGCCCAGTCATTACAGCTTGTCTCTCTCACCCTCTCTTTCCTCGGTCACTTTCTCTTTTCCCTTTCTAGTCAGCCTGCCAGCCCTGTGCCACAGGTACAGCGTGAAGCATAATCACACAATAAATAACAATAGATTCCGCTGCCTGGGTCTGGAACTAGCTTTCCAATGAAGGTAGATAGCAGCAGCAACAGCAGCAACAACAACAATCAGGTGAAGCACAGCAAAGTAACCCAATAGTAATGTCAGCAGTAGTGAGCAAGGGAAGGAGGACAGTCCTCTCCCACTTGTGACTCTCCCAGTGATGGCATCGAGGCAACTGATATGGAGGAAGCGGTAACAGTGGCCATTTCTGTGTGAGGCAAAAAAGGCAGGTGGATGGATGGAGAGGTTCCCCCCCCAATTCATCCCCACTTATGGAGTGTTGGGGAGTTTAAAAAGTGGATGCAAGCTTCTTTAGGGAGCTTAGCTAGATGAGGAAATATACAAGTTATAGGGCACCAGTGTTACTGTGTGAAGAGAAGACAAGCTCTTCTCTGAAGGAATGCCATCCATCCATGCATCCTTGACTGAGGGGCCAGTCAGACTACCTTTTACCCCGAATCAGGAACTGAATTTTCCATGTGAAGTTCATATTCACCCCGAAACTTTCACAATCGAATCAGAGTCATGCACAGACGTTTTGGGGCAAATGCCCCTTAGCGCGGGTCTTTTCAACTCGGAGAAAAGGCCATCTCTTTTGAAAAAACCTGGGTTTGGCAAATATGAACTTGCCCCCGATCATGATCGGGTCAAGTTCATAGGAGGGGTTTAGGTCAGAGGGAGGGCAGAGGATGAGCATTCCCTCCCCTTCATCGGGGTGAAGGAGGAGGAGGAGGAGGAAGGAGCCAAAGGGTCCCCCAAAAGACAGAGGAGGATCAGGAGGAGGAGGAGGATGAAGGAGCCGGGGGAAAGCAGGGAGCCATGGAGGGCAATTGGGAGCAGGACCAGGAGGAGAAGGAGGGAGGCAAAGGGTGCCAGGAGAATCGGGGATGGAGGAAGACCAGGAGGATGAAGAGCCGGGGCAGAGAATGGGGCCATGGAGGGCAATTGGGGTAACGGAGCAGGAGGAGGTTCAGGGCAGGTCAGAGGGAGGGCACCGAATGGATCAAGCCTCTGCTCTCCCACCAGGGAGCTTTCTCTTTTTAATTTTTTTTAAAAATTATTTTTGACAAACTATGCACATGGTTTTAGCTTCAGGTAGAGATATATAGATAGATAGAATGTTGCTGGCTGCCTTTTTCCCTTTCCCTTTCATTCCCACCTCCAGCAGCAAGGTACTTTGCAAAAGGCATTTGCAAGAGGCTTTTTTCCTATGCAAATGCTACAATGCGAATGTTACAAACATTTCTCTTTCCAGTTCGGCAAACTGGTACAGAATGCTTTTGCTACTGTCTGTAAGGAATTCAGGGGTAGCTGAGAGAAAGCAATGGATGCATGGCATTTCTGGCACTCCGAGGTGAGGATATTATTATTATTATTATTATTATTATTATTATTATTATTATTATTATTA
>NC_056526.1:99285996-99305994 GCF_019175285.1 Sceloporus undulatus
GGCATTCTGAGGTGGCAAGGAGAGAGGATGCAAGATGCAGAGATGGCATTAGATTGCATTTTGGGGCAAATGGGGCCAAGGGAAGATCCATGACCTGCAGTGACCCAAATCCCCACAACACACACACACACACACACACACACACACACACACACACACACACACAGAGAGAGAGAGAGAGAGGAGGTTTTTAAATTTGTTTGCATTTGGGGGTTAAAAACAGGGCCAAAGGAAGAGAGGAGAGAAGTGAAAGCGGGGGAGGCGGGAAAATAGAGGCGGTCTAGTCTGGACAGGCCTGCTGGAAGTGATCCGTCTTAATATCCTCTTAAAAGTTTCCAAGGTGGAAATCTGACGGATCTCGTCCAGCAGGTCATTCTAGATTCTAGCAGCAACTGCTGAAAAGGAATGCTGGGTCACTGCCGAGAGTCTAGTCCTCTTTGGTTGAAGCAGATTCTTCCCAGCAGAACGAAGAGTACGAGGAGGATGATATGGGAGAAGGTGTTCCTGCAATAAGAACCCAAGCCATGTATGGCTTTAAAGGTTAAAACCATCACTTTGTATCTTGACTGGAAACTAACAGGAAGCCAGTGAAGGGAGATTAAAACTGGTGTAATGTGAGCAAATCTAGATGTCCCAGTAACCAGCCTGGCTGCAGTATTCTGTACCAGTTGAAGTTTCCAAACTTGACACAGAGGTAGCCCCATGTAGAGCTGTTTACAAAAGTCGAGCCGAGAAGTTACCAGCGCATGTACTACTGTTTCAAGATCTTCCTGCTCCAGGAAGAGGCGCAGTTGGCAAATCAGCCAAAGCTGAAAGCAAGTGCTCCTGACCGTCCCATCCACCTGAGTTGCCAGATGGAGAGATGAGTCTAGGCGCATCCTCAAACTCCGGACAGAGTCCTTCAGGGGAAGTGAGACCCCATCCAAAACTGGCTGGCATAACTCCATTCCCAGATTGGGAGTCCCTATTACTAGTACCTCCATCTTACCTGGATTCAACTTGAGTTTGTTTTCCCTCATCCAATCCATTACCGATTTAAGACAGGCATTCAGAGGAGAGATGCCTTCCTTAGTCACTGCAACAGTCTGAGAGACATAGAGAAATATATTTGAGTGTCATCAGCATACTGATAACACCCCGCCCCATGTCTCCGGATGATCTCGCCCAGAGGCTTCATGTAAATGTTGAACAGCATTGGGGACAGAATGCTTGAGGGATGCCCGACCTGAGCTCCCTCTTGGCCGAATAACTGTCCCCAAGTGACACCATCTGGAATCTACCTGAGAGGTAGGACCAGAACCACTGCAGAGCAGAGCCTCCGATTCCCAGCTCTCTCAGGCGTTTCAGAAGGATACCATGGTTGATGGTATCCAAGGCCATTGAGAGTCCAAGAGCACCAGCAGGGTCACACTTCCCCTGTCAGTGCCTAGATGGAGATCATTGACTAAGGCTACAAAGGCCGTCTCAACTCCATAGCCTGCCCTAAAACTGGTTTGAAATGGATCTGGATAATCCGTTTCATCCAAGATTGCTTGGAGTTGAATGGTGACTGCTCTCTCAATTACCTTTCCCAAAAATGGTAACAGTGAAACAGGCCTATAATTATTTCTGTCCAGGGGGTCAAGGGAAGGCTTCTTTAGAAGTGGTTTAACCACTGCCTGCTTAAGGCAAGAAGGAAGATAGCCTTCCCTAAAGGATGCATTGATTATGTCCTTTAATCTAAAGGCATCACCCTGCTGGACGGCCAGCCAAGACAGGCAAGGGTCGAGAGAGCAAGTCATCTTTATCACACAATCAAGAAGCTTGTCCACATCCTTGGTACTGACAAACTCAAATTGATCCAGAATAACAGTATAGGCGGAGACACTGAATACCTCTCCTAACAACTCAGTTTCAAAGCCGGCATCCAAGTCGGCTCTTACCTGAGAGATTTTGTCTGCGAAGTGATTATTAAAAGTGTCACAGCAGGCTGTTGTAGATTCTAGCAAAGGATTCAGGGCGGGGGGGTACATGAGTTAAATCCCTAACCATCCTGAATAGCTCTGCCAGACGAGACTTTGCAGATGCAATAGATGCAGAATAGAAAGACTTCTTAGCTGCATCTATCGCCACATCATAGGATTTAAGATAAGATAAGGTCCAAGCCCAGACAGCTGAGCTCTCAACACCCAGTCAGGTCTCCGTAAAACAAGCCTGGTCAGCCTTTTCATCCTCTAAAAGATTGTAAATTATCTGAGGCGCTTTACAGACCACCCAAAAAGGGTGGTCTGCCGGCGCCATCATTTGCTACGTGGAGGAGCCCCAGCGGCCAAACCGCACGACTCCCCTGCGCACCAAAAAGAAGCTGAAAAAAGCGGCTTCTTTTTGCACCATGGAAATGGCGCCCCAGAGCGCCAATGGTGCACTGGCAGCGTCATTTCTGCTGTGTGACGTGCAGACGCTAGGCATCCCCGACGTCAAGATGGCGGCGCCATCTTGACGTCGATTCTGAATGTGTTGGGCTAAGGGACATTTGCCGCGGAACTCTGGTGCATGCCTTGAAATGGATTGTGACAGATTCTGAGCGAATATGAACTTCATGTTGAAGAATCGATTCCTGATCCGGGGTAAAGTGTAGTCTGAATGGGCCCTCAGTATCATAAAGTTTAGGATGTATTTATTTAATTTACTAACAAGTTAAAACCTACACTGCATTTACAGCAAAAGCTCAAGTAGTCAGCAATAGTACTTGTAGTCAGACAACTGTCCTCCAGTAAAGATGCAGTGACAGCTTCTGTGATCTTCATGAAGCTCCTACAAAGGTTACAACATTCTGGGGGGCAGGTTGCTAGCCATTATTTACAGTAGAACCGGGATCTACACTCCCTTATGCTGTAGCAGTGTTCCCAGACTCTTTTCCCCTCCAAAGAAATAACACAAAGGTTGCAGCTGAGTTCAGTGGTTTGACTAAAAACAGAAGGAAGGAAGGAAGGAAGGAAGGAAAGAAGGAAGGATAGTGGGACAAAACAATCCTGGAAGCCACTCAAACATCTTGCAACATTCTAACTAACTTATTCTTCAGCTCTGTCCCCTCAAATCTCTGTTGGGCAAGTCTTGGAAAAGCCAGTGTCACACTCCCTCCCTTGATGTTTGGACAGATATTTGCCTTTCCTACATAAACCCACCCAAAACTGAGATATTATTCAACTTGAATCAACCTAACTCTCCAAATAAATATTTCAGGAAATGGAAAATAAGCACAAATGCTACTTTCCACATTTGTTGTTGTGAGTTCTTTATGACAGATGGCGACCATTAAGATGAACCTATTATGGGGTTTTCTTGGCAAGATTTCTTCAGAGGAGGTTTGCCTTTGCCTTCCTGTGAGTCTAAGAGAGTGTGACTTAGCTTGACTGAGTGGGGATTTGAACCCTGGTCTCCAGTCATAGAACAATGTTCAATTCACTACACCATGCTGGCTCTTTCTTACCACGGTACCTCATTGATTATATGTTGATTACAAAATCGCTATTCAATTACAAAAACCCTATCCATTAAAACCACAATGATGATAATCGTTACATGTTTTTCAGTAACTATTTTTTAAAATGTATATTAGATTAAGGTTTCTTCATCATTGTTTCTAATGGAGGTGGGATAAGAGGTTTTTCTTCCTTTTCTGCACATGTAGCATGACAGGTGCTGAAGGGACAGCACTTGAAATTGAAGTCCTCTATTTTTTCACAGGCCTAGCATAGCATGGGCGGCGGCAGCCATGCAAGCTTCCCCACACTGCCATGCCAATGTGTCTCAACCCTCTTCTGAAGAGATCACTTCTGGAGGTGAGTGAGAAGGTCAGTCTTTCTGTGTGTCCAATCACTGGCCAGTTACACCAGTGGTTACTAAAGGTCCCAGTGTGTTCAGCATGCTGTGGATAGTCATCCATTACCATGTTGGTTCCACTTGTATTGTATGAGGAACCTAATAGGCTTGTTTGCTTTAGGGTGTCCATATTGCTGTTAGGTTACAAAGAAGGGGAGAGAATAAAATTTGCATTTGTTGTATGAGATGCACAAAAGTTTCTTTCTCTCCATCTTTCTAGTGTATCCCACTTTGGCTTTAGTTCCCTCTACTGTCTTACATTAGACTATTAATTTCCAGGTAAATCCTGTAAATAAAAACGTCAAAAATTGTATTTTCAAAAAATAGAACATTCAATAATGTCAACTTTCTGTTCCCTTCTAAGACAGAACCTATAGATTTGCATACATTAGAATGTATCTGATAAAGCTTAGAAAGTTCAAAACAAATTTTATCCCGAGCATTGAAAGTCATGTTTGAATCTGTCTGTCTGTCTGTCTATCTAATTATCCATTCAATGGCTTGTTTTACATTAGAAAATCTAATTGATATACTTTACACACATTTATCTTGGGGTGTGCTGGTAGAGTATTGAGGGCACTGGCTTTGTAAGAGAGGAAGCAAGAATGACTTTCAATTTCCTCTTCAAGGGAGATGGAGAGAGCAAATAAGAGAAAGGGTTACGTGGGGGGGGGGACAAGAGGTTCTGCTGCTGTGCATAGTATGTATACACACACGGTCCCCCATAGTCAACAAGAAGTCAGCCAGAAAATGTGACCAAAATATGGCTGGGGAATAGCACGACTTTTGCTACTGTGACCAGAATGTCACCAAAATGGAAGGGAAATGAAAGGGCAGGGGATACCATTTGAACTTTGGCACAGCAGAAAGCCTTCAGAGTTTTTGGTTCCAAGGGGGAAAATGTCCAAACTGGACATTAGAGCCGAGGTAGGCAATAATAGTGGGCTATGAGCCAGGATATAAAGGCTATAGAATCCTGAATCAAGAAACAGGAAGAATCAGAGTGGGAGGTGTGGTGTTCTTTGATGAGACTGAGAAACCAGGTATGAGAGATGCAAACACAAGACTGTGTAACAAAAGTGACACACAAAATAGAACCACTAGTGGCATACTGACCTACATTCAGAGATGAAGAAGTGGAAGTGTATACACAAAGAGAAGGTAATGCAGAGCAAGCAGAAGCGGGTTTGGAGCTGAAAGTCAACATGGAAGCAGACGAGATTCCAGAACCAGAAATCAGACACCATGTTTCCCAAGAATGAAATACGGACACTCACAGAACTGCCAGTAGGTAGGAAAGCTGTGGGGTGCAAGTGGGCCTTTAAAATCCTGATCAAACAGAGGAGAGCCACCTCTCTGTTTGTCCTAGCTTGCAAGGACAGAGGTACCATATGAACCTTTTACATGGGAAGAAATTCAAGGACTGCCTGAAACAGAAGCAAGAAAGTAGAAAGAAGCTGAAGAGGAGACTTTGTTGTCATCAAGGTATTTTTCCATTACATCTTTTCCTAATGGTCCAGCAGTTTCTTTGTCTTCTTCATCCAAAGTTTTGTCATCACCAAAAGACATCCCCTTGTCATTGGAAGATCTGTCTTCTTCTTCAGCACGACACTTTATAGCATCTCAATCTTTACCAGATCTCTTCAATAAATCTTTAGCCTTCTGCACCATATTCAACCTATCTTCTTTGATTAAATCTAAAACTCAGTCCTGGTTTCTCCCATCTAAATTGTATTCCATGTTGTTTCAATTTTTCTTTTAAAAAGACATAATCTCTCCTCTTTTTCAAAATTTTTGGAGGGATAACTTTAAAAACAACCATGACCAGATTCTTCAAAAAATGTTGTAGAATTTTATCCCTTGTTTGTCTTCTCACAAAATAAATTATCACATTCTATGGAGGCTTTTCCTGTCTAGTCACCCAAGAATCCACATGAAACATTCTATCCACTTTTTCTGGAATATATTCTGAAATACAGTATATGTTTGTTCTCCCAGCATATCTTCCCAGAAATCCTTTCTTGAATATTTTAATTTTGTTGTTCAGGTTGCCTTCTTAATTCTCAAATATTTATTCCTCTCTCATAAATCCAGAAGTGCAAAAAAGTCCAGATCTTTTTCCCTATTCTGTGTCTTATTCCACTTCTTGCTTTTTTATTTCAGTGTAGTCAATTTCTGATTAATATTAACCAATTCCAATAGCATGCCTTCAATGATTGCCTGATATCTTTGAATTCACTTTGAAGTTCTTTCTCCATCTGCTGATTCATTTTCTTCATTTTAGCCAGAATCTGCATATTTGTATCATGAGGGATTATGAGTCTCTGGGCAGGAAACTGAAGGGTCTGGATGCACCAATTGTTATTTTGTCTGTCCTTCCAATGGAAGGGCATGGCTCAGGAAGGGAGAGGAAAACAGTGGAAAACAACTGGCACCACAGATTCTGCTCCTAGGAACGATTTGGCTTCTTGAACCTTGGTGTGCAGTTTCATGGATGTGGGCTTTTGGCAAGTGATGGGTTGCACCTCACAGTGGTTGGCAGGAATGTTTTTGCTAAGAGTGGGAAAGATCTGATCAGGGGGCTTGGAGCTGGTTGTATATTGGGGGGGGGGCAGCAGTATTCTTGAGGGCAAGAATACATCAAATGCTGGAGATAATAGCCCAAATGTTATACAGAGAACAAGGCAAATAACACAAGAACCCATCCGCAGCAGGACAAAACAAACTTTAAAAGGCAACTATGGCGAATGGTCCATCATCTTAGATATCTTTATACTAATGGAAAATAAACAGGATGAACTTCAACTCTTAGCACAGAAAAGCAAATAAGATCTAATAGGCTTCACTGAAACCTGGTGGAATGAGTCTCATGATTGGAAAGTAGTAATAGAAGGGTATAACCTATTTCGGAGAAATAGACCAAACAGGAAGTGAAGTGAAGTAGCATTATAGTTTAAGGATATGTACAGCTGTGAACAGATCCATGCTTTAAATCCTGGAAGCCAAGTTAAGAGCATCTGGACAAAAATTAAGGGAGAGAGAAACAACAGGGATGTGGTGGTAGTGGGATCTACTATAGACCTCCCAAGCCAAACTGAAGACTTGGATAATGCCTTCCTGGAATAGATAGCCAAACATTCAGAAAGAAGAGATGTAGTAATAAAGTGGGATTTCAACTATCCTAATACTTGTTGGAAGTCAAACTCTGCCAAAAATTTAATTTCCAACAGATAGTTTTTTGTGGGTTTTTCAGGCTATGTGGCCATGTTCTAGCAGAATGTCTTTCTGACGTTTCGCCAGCATCTGTGGCTGGCATCTTCAGGGAATGTTTGCCTGGAAAGGACTTGGCTATATATATTGTGTGACCTGGAAAGGCAGGAGTGATTTGCATGTATATTGTTTGTTGCTAATGGCAGTCCTCAGGGTGTGAGGGTCTGCACAAGAGGATTAATATCTGCTTGATTAGCGCTCATTGTCTGCTGGGAAACCCCTGACCCCTGGGAGATTTCTCATTTGTTGAGTCTTTATCTTGCTGTTTTTCAGGACTGGTAGCCAAATTTGTTTACTTTAAGGGTTTCCTCTTTCCTGTTGAAATTATCCAGATGTTTGTGGATTTCAATGGCTTCCCTGTGCATCCTGACATGGTAGTGGTTGGCATGGTCCAGAATTTCAATGCTTTCAAACAGTATCTTATGCCCAGGATGGTTTGTGGAATGTTCTGCTACTGCTGATTTTTCTGGCTGGCCCAGTCTGCAGTGTCTCTCGTGTTCCTTGATTCTTGTTTGCACACTGCGTTTGGTGGTCCCTATGTAGACTTGTCTGCAGCTGCATGGTATGCAGTAAACTCCTGCAGCTGTGAGAGGGTCTCTCTGGTCCTTGGCTGAGCAAAGCATTTGCTGGATTTTCTTCATCCAGAGGTGCCTGGCTCAGGGCGGAGGAGAGGTGGGCCTGGGCCGGGGTCCTCAGGGGAAGGGCTCCTCAGCCGGGTGGGGGCTGGTGGTGGGCTCCTCGGCTTGGTTCCTGCCTCCATCACCCCCTTTCTCTGGTGGAGGTGGTGGGAGCCCAGGGAAAGGAGGAGGTGTGGGGAAAGCTCAGGTCCATGCGTGGGGAGACTTTCCCAGCCCCAGCAACCGGCGGCTCTGGCTCTGGCTCCTTCCCAAGCTGCCCTGCCCTGATAGGTAAACTGGGTCCAGCCCTCCTCTGGAGCAGCCCCGCCACTTCTCTCCTGGCTCCAGGCTTTGCCACTCTCTCCTCAGCCACATTTGCTCCAGAGTCAGTCTGCTCCTGGGTCCCTTGCAGTCACCTCTCTGTGCCTCACACTCTCTCAGCCTCAGGTGACACTCTCTTAGCCTCCAACCCCACCCCAAGCTGGGCTGCTGCTTACATCACGGATGTTTGACATGGGGTTCTGAAGTGGCGCTGCCAATGGGAATGACCAATCATACCAAAAAAAGAAGCAATCAGGTTGGTAAGGGGGGAAAAAACCTTTTACAGTGCGAACAAGGGATTTTTTGAAACCGGGGCAACAATGATTCAGGAAGTGATTCATCCTCCCAGTGGGAATGGACCCTTAGTTAATTGGCAGAATGAGGGGAACCTGTCATCAGAAAAACAAATTTTGCTCAGCAAATTTTGGTGTTAGTACCCATGGGTATCACTAAAACATCATGTGGCAGTTATGTTACTAGGTACAAAAATCAGTGGTTATGTAGCTTGTGGAATCAACTTCATTTTTTGCTAAAATCCTGTGGTACACAAGCTGCAGGTACAGAGACAGCTGTAAATGAGTGTCTGAGGTGAGAAGACATTACATTCAAGCACATGTCCAGTCTTGGAATTTATGACTGATATTACAAGCAAGTTATTAAGTCCTTTCACCAAAATAAAAATTAAAAAATCTACCCCTGGTTTTCCTCCATTGTGTTTTTCAAAATCTGATTTTCAGAGTTGAGACATTGTTGGTCTTGATCTTATTGATTGGGAGTCAGAAGTTTTGCTGACTTACTGCAAATCACTTAGTGATATAACAATAGAACTTGCTCTTGCCTTGTGTTTACCCCTGTATTATATCATCAGTCTGGGTATTATATATAGTCCTAGGAATTCTGTATCCAAGTAATGTCCTAGTAATACTTGGTTGTGCATTAAAATATGTTTTCTTTAGCCACTGTATATTATTTTATTTATATATTACATATATATTATGTACAACTGGTTCTGCTCCAAAGCACATAAGTCACCAGGTGATAGCGTATATGTTACTGGATATGTTTTCAGAATACATATATGAACACAAGTATGTTCTGAATATAAACACCAGTACAGGATCTTTTAACTGTGACAGCTGTGAATCTTTGACAGATTGAAACTAATAATCCACATAAACACAGATTTCTCTAAATGTGAATTTTATTGACCACATAAGAATGTATAATGATTGTATACAGTGGTGCCTCGGGATACGAAATGATCGGGTTACGAAATTTCCGGGATACGAAAAAGTTGGATTGGCAAAAACTGTTTCAGGTTACGAAATATTTTTCGGGTTACGAAATTCATTTCGGCGCGAAATTCAAATGCTGCAAAGTGCAGCTATAGGCTTTCCAGTGCTAACGGAAAAGTGTTTCGGGTTACGAAATTTTCGGGTTACGAACGGAATGGCGGAACGAATTAATTTCGTAACCCGAGGCACCACTGTATTAGGAGACAACAAGTAAAATGAGAAGGCTTCATAAATGACAAACAATACACTGATAGCAAAATAGCTAATAAAACACAGTTATTTTGGAATGGGAAAATGGTAATTCAGAGACACAAACCCACCAAGCTGAGAGTGTTTTAAGATCCAGGATGTTATTGTAAGGCCTTGAAGTTCTACAGAGGATTCAAATCAGGTTGCAAGAGGTGGTGGCAGGTTTAAGGCTAAGGTCAGGCAAGGATACATCCTTTCAGTTACACCCTATTTGTTCAACTTATATACACAACATATTACATAGAAAACAGTGACTTGGACACAGAAGAAATAGTAATGAAAATAGGAAGAATTAGTATCAACAATCTAAGATATGCAGACCTCACCATACTACACTGGTACCCCGGGATACGAAATGATCGCGTTACGAAATTTCCGGGTTACGAAAAAGTTAGATTGGAAAAAACTGTTCCGGGTTACGATATTTTTTTCGGGTTACGAAATTTATTTCAGCGCGAAATTCAAACGCAAAGCACGGCTAGCGGCTTTCCAGCGCTAACGGAAAGCCTTTTCGGGTTGCGAAATTATCGGGTTACGAACGGAATGGCGGAACGAATTAATTTCATAACGTGAGGTACCAGTGTACTAGCAGAAAACATCACAGACCTAGAATAACTACTAAGGAAGATCAAGGAAGAAAGTGCAAAGACAGGCTTACTGTTGAACATAAAGAAAACAAAAATAATGACCACGCAGAATCTACACAAATTCTCATCTTTATACCTTGTTCTTGGAAACTGCCTGTACTCAATGGCAGCTTCATGTCCTCCCTCCTGTCTTGGCAGAGAAGCCACTGGTGTTGCTGTTGCTGCTGCTTATCAGTGGGGAGGATAGAGATGGGAGAAGCAATTCAGATGTTGAAGAACTAGCTGATCTATGTTCAGAGGGAGACGGAAACAAAGGTGTGTTCACAGAGAGAGTGCACCTTCTCTTTACTTCCCCTGGGAGCCCAGAACAGCCACAATTTCCTCATTGGAATTGCCTCATCCCTCCTTTTCATTCCTACCAGTAAACAAGAGTTACTGGTAATGAGAGGGGCAGGTTTGGGACATTATGAGATGGCTAAAGAATAACTCCCTGTACCCCATCCAAAGAGAGACATACATGTGAGTATGTTACTAACTGGATGTCACCCACTGTAGTTTTTTTTGTAAAGATTCAACCAATTGAAAAAAAAGTGGTCCCTCCACATGCACTAGGTTTAGGGGAGAAGGACACCCGTGAATGTAGAGAAACTGCAAATAAAAAAAGACTATTCTTTTTACATAAGAGAACACTTCTCTAGGAATCTCCAAGTCCTCCAGTGCAACTCTGTGGTCAACATCTGCCAGGGGTTGATCATAGAATCATGCTGGAGGACTTACAAATGCCTAGAGAAGTGTTTTCTCTAAAAACATCTAGGTTCTCCAGCACAACACTATGGTCAACTTCTGGCAGAGTTGCCCTAGAGATCCTAGAGATTCCTAGAGAGAACATATGAATCAAAACCGTAAATAATCAAATCTGCAAAAATCAAAGCTGCAAATGTGGAGGGCTAACTGTATAACACTTAACTTAAATAGAAATAAAACAGTATTTTTAAAAGGTGCTATCATCTAAACTGCTAGCATGAAATATGAATGCTAGCAATGAAAGGGAAATAAATATCCATACTCTGCTTTAATATTGTTGTTAATATTACAATTTCATTCATTTGCCAGACCAAAGAGGGTCTGTTAATTGCTTGAAAGAAAAAAGGTTTTGGTCCTGCGTTCCCATGCTTTCTTCCTCTACTTTTCTCCTGGTTTAAGATTGAGTCAGGAAAAGGAAACAGTCATTAGCTCACTTTTTGCCTGGCCAACCAGTTTAATTTCTTTTCTTTATTTTTTTTCTTTCATAGCTGACATTATTTCAACTGTTGAATTCAACCATACAGGAGAGTTGCTGGCAACAGGGGACAAAGGAGGTCGAGTAGTTATATTCCAAAGGGAGCCAGAGGTATGGATTTTTTTAGTCTTCTATTTACTGCCAAACTAAGGAGCTATTCAGACAGTGAAAATAAACCAAATAAAATCTGGGTTGAAATTTTGTTGCTCACACACATTTTGAATGCATCCAATTAAGGCTGCCCCAACCCCCCTTTAACGTGGGATAATCAATCTTGGATATTTTTCTGCGTGACTCAAATATATTTGCATCATAGACTGCATCTTTATTTAAGTGCTGACACATGTGAGCAACCAGACTCACAGAGATATGCACAGATGTGGTTTCATAGTGTGAACAACCAGAAAGCATGAGATTATTCATATCCTTGTGCTAAAAAATATGCCTGAATAATCTCTAAATCTCATCTCTAACAGTAAATAATCCTCCTCCATTTAACTAAATTCCAATAACATTGACATCAACTTAAAACCACAGTTTTGGGAGTGCTTTCTATTTTATCATGCTTTAGTTTCTTTTCTCCATAACAGATGGTGCATGTAATATTTGTGTGCTTATTTTAATTGTATACTGCCACATTTTTGTATGCTTATTTGATAATATGCTTGTTTGACTGCTTCAGTGTATATTGCACAAATGTCTTAATGTATAGTTTGATTTCAGACACTTTCAAAATATTATAAGTTGACCCTCTTGCAGTAATGGATAAGTAAGCCCAGCCTGCAACTAGCAATCCTGAGAGGAATGGGAATAAGACATTGGTGTCATCTACTTTTTAAAAAAATCCATCTTCTGAAGTTAGATTGCTATCTTTTTAGTAGTAGTAACTTTCCCTAGTACAGCCAAAAAGTAGCATTTACAGGAAGATAACATATTCAGTAGGGACAGGGGATCTTTCTCTTGCAAACAAATTTATTTGTGGTTGGTAAATAACGGAAATAAACTTTCACATAAGATGGGATGAAAGTTAGGTGACTTTGTAGACAATGTGAATTTAATAATTCAGTTAACAGAGGTTCTGCTTATTAAATATCTTAGTGACTAGTAGTATAAAATTATCAGTTACCTTCATTAGCTCCCTCTGGTAATCCTACAGTAAAGAATTATTTGCCCAACAAGGCTACTCTGTTAGCTTTGTACCTGTGCAGATTTTCAACATGGCTTTCTGTGACCAACCCAAACTGGCTGGAATGCAGCACATGCTTGCATAATGCATCACTGGAAGTGGAGTATTCTAGGTATTCCCTGAGTTGCCACAGTTCAAATAATCTAGAACTGAGGAACATTGTTAAGTAGCATAATAGTCAAAATATATTGGATATTAATGCATATAATGTTATATATTATTTCTATTTTCAGTAAAACAGAATATCTGTGAGACAAACTTTAACCTAAACAAAACAAAACAAAGAAAGCTAGTGTGACCTTAACTGTAGTTTTCTTGTTCTGAGGTTTTTTCCTCTGTCTGAGCTCACTGCGTAACATTCATTTCTGGGGGTAATCCATTTCCTACTAACTTCATGTTGCATTCCTTGTCTATGAATCTAGTATTTAAAAAAAAACAGCTCAGTAAAGTCCGATAATGTTATTGCCATAGTTCAGATGGGGTGTGGATGCGACTAAGGCTGCAAAAATAGTTGTTTGCTTAAAATTATCCAATCAATTCATTGCTGAAGAGAGATACAGAGATTTTTCTGTCTTATAGGTCACATCCTTAAGTTTTGTAATATGTTTGTTAAGTCACCCTGGTGACCCCTACCATCAACTGCCCTGGTCAAGTCTTGCAGAAGAATCAGACTTCCATCTGGAAGGAGGACTTCTTCTTTCATGCTGCCCTCTACTTTTCCAAACATTAATGTCTTTCCTAGTGAGTCCTGTCTTCTCATGATAACACCAAAGTATGTCTCAGTTGAATCATCTTTTAGAGGTAGTATAGGCCATATTTGCCCTAGAACCCATTTGTTTATCTTTTTGGCAGTCTATGAGCCTTATTGCATGAGAAAGGAAAGATGAAATAAAGCAGGAGAGTAACACTCTTTCTCAGTGCCTCTCTGCATGATGTTGTAGCACTTCCATTCTCTTTCTGAGGGAGACAGTAGTAAAAGCATACGTTTTGTTGCACTTGAAAAATCATTTTGGCAAAAGGCATGCCTTTACGACTGCCTCCCTCAAGAAGGAGAATGGAAGTGCTACAACAGCATGCAGAGAAGCACAGAGGAAAAAGCGCTACTCTCCTGCTCTGTTTTGGTTTTCTTTTCACATGCAGAAAGTGACCTCAAGACAACATATGGGAAGCCCGCGTATGGGGCGGGACAACTGTAAAGTTATCAAGATAGTCCAGTTTAAACTTGTTTCAGTGGAGCTCTATGGGCACAGTTCATTTCTGGAACTAATGTGACAAAGGGATACCATCTAGTTTCAAAATCAGCCTCTATAATCACTCTTGTTTTAATATCAATTTGAAATGTCAATTTTTCCTATCATGACCAGCACTGTGCAAGCCCTGCAGATTCTTCCAGTATCTTCATAAGCTTTTGCAATTTCAGTGTTTGCTACATTGAAGAATGTCAGTAAATAACCATCTGTCTGTCTGTCTATCTATCTATCTATCTATCTATCTATCTATCTATCTATCTATTTCATGTCCTCCCCAGTTTGTAAGGAGAGGGAACAGTAATAAATAACACATTACATAACAACACTTAAAAGAGCATATAGAACCAATACATACTGAAATCCATCAATAAAAGCTTTAAAAATAATAATTTAAAAATAATCTGGATAAGCCTTTAATGCTGATTTCCAGCAACCATTCTACAGTCTGGGGGTGGCTGAAGAAAATGTATTCTGGGTTACAATCAGTCTAGTTTTGGCTGACTGAAGTAGTTGTCTCCCTGAGGACCTGAGTGTACAGGTTGGATTATATGGGAGAAGGAATTGCTGCAGGTAACCTGGACTCAAGCCATAAAGGGCTTTAAAGGTAATAGGCAACACTTTGTACTTTGCCTGGAAACTAATTGTCAGCTAATACAGTAATTTTTATAATGATGTAGCATTATCATTCCTAGATATTCCATAAACAATCTGGTTGCCATGTTTTGAACTAATTGAAATGTCCAAACATGGTTCAGAGGTAGCCCAATGTACAGCACATTTCAGAAGTCCAACTTTGAGGTTTTCTTTGCATACACTACCATCTTTAGGCGCTCCAATTGTAGAAAGTGATGCAACTGCCATGACAGCTGAAGCTGATAGCAAGCACTCCAGCCTGATCATCACATCTAATTTATTTATACCTTCAAAAATCAACAATATCAGCAAGGGTTCATCAGCTTGCATTATTTGATTTATAATTTTGTGATTTCTTTCCTAAATTTTCCATTTAATTTCTTCTCAAAATTTACTTACTGTGTTCAAGTATTTCTGTAAGTAAGAAACGTATTCCTTCTTCTTAGCAGTTGAATTTTCGAATCGGAGTTGTTGCTTGCAGAACAGTCATTGTATCTTATATAAAGCTTTGATCTACCCTGGAAAAGAGGGCTATAAATAAAAATTATTATTATTATTATTATTATTATTATTATTATTATTATTATTAACTGTTGTGCCCCTTCCTCATTGGCCTCTTTGTTTTTTTAATATTGTTATTCCATTGTGTTGAAGTTAAACTATAATTTTAAAAAGTACCATTGAAACCAAATCCTACAATTGTGGCAGTATATAGTAGGCAGCCAAAGTGATGTTGGATCCTGGCAAGGAGAAAGTTTGGGGAGGTGGGTGGGTCTGAATGCACAGTTTGGTGCTGGGGAAAGCAGCAGAAAGTAAGGTCTCCCTTTCAGTTGGGATATATATTATTCACTATATTATACATTATAGGTAATCATCAAGCAGCAGATTCTCTTCTGAATCAGACGTGGCCTACTGCCATAATTACTCTTGAACAAACTGTAGCCAGCCACTGCTTTTTCCATGTTCCTTTGAAAGACAGAGATAAAAGCTGACACCATCACTTCATCTTTTGTTTGTTCTGTTGGTCTTCACAGAGTAAAAATGATCCATATGGCCAGGGCGAATACAATGTTTACAGCACCTTCCAGAGCCATGAACCAGAGTTTGACTATTTAAAGAGTTTGGAAATAGAGGAAAAAATAAACAAGATAAAGTGGCTGCCTCAGCAGAATGCAGGCCATTCTCTCCTGTCAACAAATGGTAAGACTACAGGACTACTACAAGATTCATTAAAGTTGCCTGCCAGTGGCAGGTAGTCTTCATATTTTTTTTTTTCAAATTTTACTGTGTAAAAATAGTGAGAATTATATGAATCTTCCTGTTCACACTTATATACAATATATATCATGAAACAATGGTTCGTACTAACTGTACTTTGTTCTGCAGCCTAAGAGTTGTGTTATAGGTGTTCAGCACAACTTTCCTGATGCTCTTTCTGCTATTCCAAAATGCTCAGCAGTGCCCAACTACTGGCATCACTATCTTGCAGTTGCAAGGAAGGGAAGTCAAATGCTTACTTGCCTGAAAGATCTTCAGACATCTTCCGCTTGGAACAAAGCATTTTCCTGTGTCCCTTTTAAGAAAAAACTGGCATGAAATTTCTCTAGATTAAGTAATATTCCATTGCTTTTTTCTTTGATTCAATAGACAGACTCTTCTCCCCTAAATATAACTAGGAATATGCATGCAAATAATCAAGCCAACCAAGGTGTTTACCAAGTTACTTTGGATATATTTTATTTTAAAAGTGTGTGAGTCAAGAAGAAATGTTCCCTCTCAGCAGAAGATGCAGGCATGGCTGCTTTCGTTTTTAAAGAGACAGCCATGTTAATCTTGATAAGTGGCACAAAATTTACACTGAGTTATAGATAAAGGAAAATTGGCACAAAATGTTTCACAGGTGGCACCTTACACCAGCAAAAAAAGCAAAGATTTTTAAAACCGCAAACAACAATTGCAAGAAATGCACAGGTAACCCTGCGACATTCTACAGTACCATATTTGGTGTCCTGTGAAAAAGTTAAGATGTTCTGGGCTCAAATTAGTAACTTAATGTCAGAAATATTAAAAATTAAACTTTGATTATGTCCAGAATTATATTTGCTAAGTATGATAGAAGAAAATTTTTGGGAAGAAGTATGAAAGACTGATTATATACATGGTGACAGCAGGAGATCACCTGCTTCAGTAAAGAATGGGAACTTCTAATAAAATACAGTCAGCTCTCCACATTCGTGGGTTTGACATTCACGGTTTTGGTTATTCGCATATGTAAAACCCTAAACCCCTCCCATCCTGGAAAGGCTTGGGAGATGGCTGCCACGTGAGTGGGTGGTTTTTCCACATTCATGGGGGTCTTGTTCCCCTAACCCCTGTGAATATGGAGGGCCAACTGTATTTAAATCACAAATGGGATGAGGAATATACAATGGGGTGTCTGGATGGATACATATATAGTTATATTTTATTAAGATTTTGTTTGGCTAATTTATTTATTGCTTTACAGAAGAATAATGTGATGAGATATTCAAGAATATAGCAATAAGATATTTAATAGAGCATATTTTTTGTTTGGCTCTAAAAAACCTTAGAAATTAGGAATATTAAGAATTTTTGATTACTTAAATATTTAAGATATCATCTGTATTAAAATTACTTTGATATTATAGAAAATAAAATTAAGTTGAGGAGTATGACAGAAGAATTGTATATAAGAAGAGAATCATGATTATAAGCAGATTGGAAAGCCACTATGATTTAATTAGCTCAAAGTACTTGAAGGTAGGAAATGTTTGTTGTTGATATAACAGTACATTAGAAATACAATAATCTGTATGGTGATTTTTAATGATAATGAATATATCTATCTATCTATATCTATATCTATATATCTATTAAAAACTGTATAATGAAAAGAGGGATGTAAAAAGAAGGTTGGAATAAAATGCAGAATAGGAGTAGGAAGAGAGAGCGGAAGCCAAGAAAGAAGGAAATTCAGTGGTGAGGGAAACATTTCACTTAATCAACTATGTGTATAGCGTCACGTAAGCAAAATTATTACAAAAGGATTCACTGCAGCATACCCCAAATAATATTATACAAGACTGAATTTTATACAGTAACGTACAATAGAAACCAGTCTACAATACAATAGTGAAGAACTTATTGAAGAGAGTCCTGTCTCTCCCCACCAACTCAAAACACTTTCTTTTCATACAGGCCTAAGGAGGTCCAAGAAAGGGATTCCCCCCATTCCATTCCAACCATAACAAATTAATAACTTAACTAGTTAATTCCAATTTCTGGTTCTTCCATAATAGTTATATTAAAAACAATTACTAAAGTTAAGTGTCCTTTTTTATAACAGCGCTTGTTTCTTTTGTTTAAGATAAAACTATTAAATTGTGGAAGGTTACTGAACGGGATAAGAAACCAGAAGGATACAATTTAAAGGATGAAGAAGGAAAGCTTAAAGATCTTTCTACTGTGACCTCACTTCAGGTGAGTGGTTGGAGAGTTTTCCCAATTAAAATCACATTATTATTTTTTTGGTTCTGTTGATATAGAATGTGTACTATCAATTAAGCTTTGTTCTCCATTAGGTATACGGAGTACATCCATTACTATATATTATAATGTGGTTTCAAAATGGGGAAGCACTTTAAACAGACTTATGGTAGGCCTCAAATAGATGGAGCAAAAGGAGTGGCTAGAGGCTGCACCTGCCCTAATTGTTGTGGGAGTGTAACGACCTCATGTACCCAGCCCCAATCTGGGCAGCTGTGATGGTCCTGAATTGGCTGCCCAAAATAGTGTTTTTTGTTCGCTCCTTTTTGCCTTGGCTCTTCTGGGTTGGGGCAGACACAGCATGCCTTCTGGCTGTGTTCAGGGCATGCATTTGTGTAAACGCCACACCCCCAATGTTGCCCGAAGGCAGACCTTTTGGCCAGTCTGTTTCAGGCCATAGATGCATATGAACACGGTTATACTAATTTATTGCAGTTTTCTGTGTGGATTTAATTCCATTATCTCCTTACAATAGCCTTTGTATTACTAAGTTACACTGAGAGAGAATGAAGAATTGATGGTCACCCAGAGCACTTTATGTCTGAATCTGATTTGAATCCAGGTCTTTGTGATCCAAGTTCAGGACACCATACTCTGCTACACAATACTAAAACACTTCTTTAATATGTTCTAAGTTCATTTACAATTTTGTAAGTTCATATGTAATTTTATTGCATGAAGTAATATATTTTTTCTAATTAACAAAAGAGTGTGGTATAATGGTTTGCATGGTGGACTAGAACTCTGGAGACCAGGGTTCAAATCTCCACTCAGCCATGGAAACCTTCTGGGTGACCTTGGCCAAGTCACACTCTCTCAGCCTCAGAGGAAGGCAAAGGCATTCACACTACAAAAATAATCCGGGATGAATCAAGGTTGAATCCTTGTTGTTTATATACATCCCAAATGCACTCAATGCCCTGGGGGGGGGGGGGGAGAGGCTGGCCAAAAAAAACCCTAACCCGGGATATTTGATACAGTTACCCCCCAAGTTTTCCTGAAAGATCTGCTTTGATCCACATCTTTGCCAGTGGGAATAAGCTTCCAAATTGATTCTGATTGCTCTGTATTGTTCAGGAGAATGGAGGTGGCTCCATTTTATCCCAAAACGATACATATGTAAATAACAAAGGGGTTACAATGACTCAAAAAGATTTGCAAACCCAAAACAAAATGGAAATAATAATAATAATAATAATAATAATAATAATAATAATAGGATTTATTTATATGCCGCCCAATCACTGGGAATCCGGGCAGCTTACAACAGAGGGGATAATATAGTTCCCTGCCCTCAGGTTTACAAACTAAAAAGACATGACACAAAAGGAGAAGGGAATGGTGAAGGGGGAGGGGATCAGGTCCAGCATTCTTCTCTCCCTCTGAGGCCTGGACCTAGATAACGCATGGAATCCAATTCAATCCAAAACTTTCCGCCGTTAAATTTCTGCATTTTCAAGTTTAAACCATCCATCATCCAATCCCAAAACATGCATAAAATACCATTTAAATTAGGAAGGCCTAAACCATCTTTTTCAGTTCTTGTCCTGAGGATTTTTAATTTTATCTAGGTTTTTTGTTTGCCAAATGAACTTAGATATGTCTTTATTCCACCCCTCAAATATCTCATCCTTCGTGATATGGAATATTTTGAAACAAACAAAAAAAAATTTTGGGAAGTACACATTTTTACCATTGCTATCCTGAGATTTGTAAATGTTGCTGACTCTGAACGGTAATCAGGGGCTTTCCCAGCAAGAAACTGATCACCAATTAGCAGACATTAATCCTCCTTTGCATTAGCCTCCCAGGCTGAGGCCAGCCATCAACACAGAACAATACACATGCAATCACTCCTTGCATTCCCAGGCTACACACACCCA
>NC_056526.1:99315507-99351545 GCF_019175285.1 Sceloporus undulatus
ATATACACCCAATTTTTCCAGGCAAAGCATTCTCTGAAGATGCCAGCCACAGATGCTGGTGAAACGTCAGAAAGAAACTCTGCTAGAACATGGCCACATAGCCCGAAAAAACCACAAAAAAATATAAAAATCTAATTGTCTGCAACACTAGAGGAACCTTTAATGGTGTCAAGAGTGGATGTGAGGACTGACTTGGCATCTGGATTTTTCCTATCTTTGTATTAAAGCTTGGAGGCTCTCTGTAAATAAGTATGGGCCTGGCATCTAGAGCCTGGGAAATGAAATTATTATTGTCCACAGTACAGTTTATGAATAGAGACTTGTAGGGAAAATTATAGTGGTGGGAATAGCTCCTTTATGCTGCTCAAAGAGATTCCTCCATCTATTCTTGTTGGTTTTTACTTGTATCCCAAATAATAATTCAAGGCCTGCTTTACGTGAAGGGCACATAGAACCTCAACAGTCCCTTCTGCTTTGTGTTATTCAGTATCCTTTTTTAAATTTGAAATGTACAGAACTAAACAAGTAAAGAATAAAAATGGTAAAAAAACAAACACTCCCCCCCCCAAACAGCAGTATATTCCTTAATAAATCTTGCTGTTCAGACATTGTAGATATAAAACCAGCTAACATGGAGGATTTGACAGAAGTTATTACTGCATCTGAATTCCATCCTCACCACTGCAATCTCTTTGTCTATAGCAGTAGCAAAGGATCTTTGAGACTTTGCGACATGAGGGCATCTGCTCTCTGTGACAAACATTTCAAACGTAAGTTATTGAGTGACATTTTCATTTAACATTTTAGCTCCTGAATATTGCAGATTTGTTTATTGACTTTGTATGGTTTTGTGTATATTGGAATGTTAGGACAGTGGCAGGGATCCTACAGTATTAACAAAGGCAGAGGGGATTTTCTGTACATACTCATGTATAAGTGTAGAAATTTTATTGAAAAAGTTGACCCACCCAAAAAAAACCTGAGTCGACATTTATGGGTCAATATTGTATTATACTTGAACTCGTATTAAGAAAAGGAACCATTCTCTGGGGAAAGGTAAGAGAATACTCTATCCTGGAAACCCTGGCCTTCCTCTCTTCTCTCATCCATCTATTCTTAGAGTGAGTACAAACAATTATGACTACTGGAATTTTGTACATTCTTTGGCATAGCTTCATCCTTTACATCTTTTGTTACAGGCCCCTTATACCCTCACTTTACCCTCATACCATAATTTTGGTCTCCAAATCTGCCCTTGACTTATATATGAGGCTGACTTATAGTCAAATATATACGGCAGTCATGCGGGGGGGGGGGGGGGGGAATTGATCCTGCTATGGTTTTTTTTGTGTGTGTGTGTGTTGTTCTTTCCACATGGTAGTGTCTGGGATTGCAAAGAAAATCATAGCCATAGTGAAAGCTATATAATGATGTAGTTGAAGGGAAAACATAGAATAAAGATTCGGGAAGAATAAATGAAGAAGGACAATATTGTAAGTGGTTCTTATATAGACAACTTACAGAAAGGTTCAGGATGTATGAGAAATTAAATGGAATTAGGAAAGGTTTTGAAACAGAGGCTGTATGGCCATCTGTTGAAAGTGCTTTGATTGTGTATTCTTGTGTGGCAGGGGCTTGGACTGGATGGCCCTTGTAGTCACTTGCAACTCTATGATTCTATGAAGAAATCAGTTGACTACTTTGTCCAAAGTAAAGTAAGTAGGAATAGCAATAAAGCCTTAGTTTGTTTATTCAGCCACTGGTGTTTTTCCTCCTTAATCAGAATTGATAGCTTATGCACATACTCCCCCTCCAACAAGTTCTGGGCTGGCCCAGTCAGCTTTGTTTTAATAGATCAGTAAAAGAGGCAGGGTAGTTCAAAGAGCTAGGGCATGTATAAGAAGAAAAGGCATTGCAGCATCATGGAGCACTGAAGTGACAATTTTCAATCGTACAAGGCAAGAATGTCTTAATATGGATTTGCAGAACTGTGGTTTAGCAACAGGCCAGCTTCTGGCTGCTTGCAAGGAACAGGGGACTCTTGAATGAAGGAAAGATTGCAGCATGGGAGAGCAAGGATCCAGAAGTTTGTTGTTTCATAGCTAGTGCAATTAATTAGAAAATTATACAAGAACAAGAGAAGGAGAATGTCTGGGCGAAAAGATACGAAATTAAATCTTGGACATAATGAGTTTAAGACAACCACACAGCACTCATCAGAAATATCAAAGGGGCAACTGGGAATGTGGGATGGGAGGAGGAGAACATTCTGAGGTACAGAAGCAGAGCAGATTGCCATCATGCTAAGTAGTATTAGTATTAAAATAGGGTTTGATGTGGCCTTCCACAGATGGCATGCGTAGAGAGAAGAAGAGAGGGCCAATAAAAGAATCTAATGCTTTTAATTAATTTGAAAGTATCACAGTAAAATAAGAAAGATACAAAGAGTAATTGTGTAGACCTAGTATTAAGTATTTCATCATCATCATCATCATCATCATCATCATCATCATCATAATATTTTTGTCCTTTCTTTCTCAATCTTTTTGGCTCTACCAGTTTTTGAAGAACCCGAAGATCCCGGTAGCCGTTCATTTTTCTCTGAAATTATTTCTTCTGTGTCAGATGTCAAATTCAGCCACAGTGGACGATATATGTTAGCAAGAGATTATCTCACTGTCAAAGTTTGGGATCTGAACATGGAAACAAAGCCTATAGAAATATACCAGGTATTTGTGGTTTATTTTTAATTTGTTTACAAGTACTTAAATACAGTTTTGCCAATTGCTTTTTTAAACAGGTATATTCATATGTATTCAATGTGCTAGTTATGAATTATAAAGTCCTATGCTATACCTTCCAATAGTTATGGATCAACCAGGACAGCCTCTTTAGCTTTCTTGGTTCCTCAGTTTCTTTTTAGAAGTCCAAGATTTCCCCTCTGGGAGAGAAGAGAGTCTTGCCCTTCCCAGCCAAAGGGAATAAATGTAGCCTTAGTGGAACATTCTACAAAGCTTTTGTAATGCATTATGACAATAATCTTTTTCAACCATATTTTTAAAAACCAATTTCATTCTGTTTATCTCCTGGAACTAACAAATGTTGTACATTTCTCTGAACCCCATTTTTATCCTAAGGGGGAAAGCGTGTAAGTAGATTAGGCTGAATGTTAGAGGAAATTGTGATTTTGCCTGAGCTATAATGTTTATATAATATATAATATATAATGAATATGAAGATCCAAAACACTCCCCATAGAGACCAAATGGGCAAGCTAGGGCAATCAATCGTGAATGGAGGGGTGAGGAAACATAGTAAGAAATATCATGCTCACTGTGGGAGAAGCCTGCTCTTAAAGGACAAGAAGCTCTACAAAGTTTTACAGTCAACTCTGCAAAGGTTTAAAGTCAATTTAAAATACAATGATGAGATTTAAGCATTTATGAGTAATACTGTTCTTGTCCAGAGAATCTGAAATTTTCCTATTCTTCTTTAAAACTCCCCTTAAGGAGCTTTCTCTTTAGAGCAAATCAAAAAAATGCAAAAAGCAAATGATTATGTTTTAAAAAAAGATGAACTTTAATGAATTTTTAATAAGAATAATAAAGATATGGTGCATAAGCGGGCTTGGTAAAACCCCGTCTGAAGATCTTTTAATACAGAAACCTGTGATGAGACAATCCAACATGAAACTAGTGGTAGTGCCAAGATGGACATACCAAACTACTGGGACAGAGCAGAGGACAAATCCAAGCAGCTTTGCGGTTAACAATGCAACTGGACTCAAGCCAAACTGGCATTCAGATGTAGATACCCTCAAAAATGGAAGGAAAGTCTGAAACTGCATAACACATATAGGATCATGGGATGTTAAAAGCATGAATCAGGAAGCTAGACATAGTAAAACAAGAAATGGAACATATAAATGTTGTAATACGTGGTGTGAATGAGTTAAAATGGACAGGAATAGGACATTTTGAGTCAGCTAATTGCACAGTGTTTTGGAAAGACAAGAAGAAATGGGGTAGCATTCACAGTGAGGAAAGATGTAGCCAAAGCAATCTAAAGACATATTGCAAAGTCTGATTGAATCATGCCAATAAGACTTCAGAGAAAACTCATCAGTATAACCACAATCCAAGTTAATGCTCCAACTAGAGGGGCAGAAGAAATTGAAAAATTCTGTAATGGAGTCCAGGAGAAAATCAACTACACATCAAAACAGGACTTCTTGTTAATCATAGGCAATTGAAATGCAAAATCAGGAAAAGGAGTACAGTCAAAGATTGTAGGAAAAAATGACCTAGGAAAAAGGAATGAAGCAGGAAACTGAATGATGGAACTTTTCAAGGCCAACAATAGAGTTTATCACACAAGGAGAATTAGAAGTATAATCCAATGGCAATCTGAACGCAATCATGGGGTTTAACGTTATTGTGTGATAACCCACTACACACAAATTGGGGCAATGGGAAGTCAGTCCAAACACAATCATGTGGTTTCACGTTATTGCGTGATAGACTGCCACACACAAATTCGGGCAATGGCATGCTATTTTCGGGCAATGGGAAGCCAGTTTGAATGCAATGCATTTCTTATATTTCTTAAGAGCAAGTACTGATACTTGTTTTCAGGCAGCTTGTAAAAATGGAGGCAGTCTCCTTCCCCAAGGACTACTGGCACTGGTAACTTGTAAGGTGAAACACTGTTAAGGAAAGTCTAGCATTAGAGTAACAATGATGTCCTTTGCTCACCAAATAGGTACATGACTACTTGAGAAGCAAGTTGTGTTCTCTTTATGAAAATGACTGCATCTTTGACAAGTTTGAATGTGCATGGAATGGTTCTGACAGGTAATGTATCCAGTCCAACCATTACTGTTAATTTTGATGGGAGAGGCTTACTTGATGAAAATTAATAGCTCATACACAGTTTATACATTACTCCTGAATATCATTATGAAATATTAAGAGATGTCTTGCAAAATATTCTTGGTGTGTTGCCAATGTTAGGATATTTAATCTAAACATCATAAACATACTGTGACAATTTAAACATATATTTTGAGTCAATATCTAGAAAGAATCCTCCATAATTCTGAGCCCAAACAAAACAAAATTCTGTGAAGTGGGTGAACATGCTATCTCTATGTTATGAAAGGGCGTAGTTGAGAGATGGAGCTTAGCAAAAGCCATATGGTCAGTTTATAGAGCAGTTAGAGATGCTAAAATTCTGACTCTCAAGGTCTATCTGCTCACAGTCATTTACATAGCAATGTAGGACTATAGTTGTGCCTGTGGGAGCATGTCTGAAAGTTTAATCCCTTCTCAGCTGCAGTTATATCAGAATAGTGGGAATATTGTTCTAATTAGGACTGTGCACTCTCATTTTATATAATGTGTAAAAGGCCATGTAATCATTTGTCAGCCTAAAAAACATAATCTAATTGCTGTCTCCTGGCAGGTTAACACAAAAACAAAGAGGAAGTGTCTCATACTCTGAAAAATACAACAGATAGAATCACAAACAACAAATAATGCCCTGAGCAAAGGATAAATAAAAACAAATTAACTTTAGTTACAAACACACACAGAAAGACTATGAGAGCATATGTAGCCAGTGACATCAAAATGTAAATACAACTGACAGATCAACAACCACTAGTAAAGAATGCAAAATCCTAAATTACAGTCAGCCCTCTGTATCCACGAATTCTTTGTTCATGGATTCAAGCTTTTACAGCCTGAAAATATTTTAAAAATATATAAATTCCAAAAGGAAACCTTAATTGTGCCATTTTAAATAGGGACACTATTTTACTGTGCCAGTATATTCAATGGGACTTGAGCATGGATTTTCGTATCCATGGGGGATCCTGGAACCAAACCCCAGGGGATACTAAGGGCTCTCTGTATATGTATTCCTGAATACACCTGGGAATGTAAGATTTGTTTATATTGGAAACCTGATTGAAATAGACGTGAGCTGTGCAAGAACACCTTTTAGTGAGACTTACAGAGGGAAAATTCCCAATGCACGGAACTGACAATTTCACACTCATGCTGTTTTTCTTCTTTGCAGTGTCATTATGACAGGGGCATATAACAACTTCTTTAGAATGTTTGACCGGAATACTAAACGTGATGTTACTTTAGAGGCCTCCCGTGAAAGTAGCAAACCACGAGCTATTCTAAAACCTCGCCGAGTATGTCTTGGTGGCAAGAGAAGGAAAGATGACATCAGTGTTGACAGTCTGGACTTTACTAAGAAGATTCTACATACAGCATGGCACCCAACAGAGAACATTATTGCTATTGCTGCCACAAACAATCTGTATATATTTCAAGACAAAATGAACTCTGGAATGCACTAGGATTGATTCCTCTTAATACACAAACATTTGGAAAAGTGATAGGTGTGATCATTGCTTGAGCTGAGATGCTAAGCCCTTCAAAGTAAATACTACTGAATTTAGTGGGACTTACTTCTCAATAAATATCTGAAAAATCAAGATGTGATGGAGATGGAGATGCCCTTTTAAGTACTACACGACTCATTCCTTTTGGGAACCACCCATATATTCTAAGTCACTACAATAGCTGCGAATATTTCAATAATATTTCAAAAATAAATTCTCTGTTAAGAAGAGTTCACCTGTGTCTGTTCATCACTAATTTTGTGTTAGCTTGTTTTGTAAAGACTGTTCATGCTCACAGTGGAAATGTGGAGGAAGCAAATGTCCAGTGCCAGCCATGTATCAGAAATATGTGTTTGCATTCTTATCAAAATGTCTACTAGGCAGGCAGCACCTTATGGTTCTGACAGAGACCAACATATCAGAGGCTGGTTCTGGATTACTCTATGATGCTTGTTCGCTTACATTAGAGGAATTCTTGTTGCAGTGCCAGCCTGGAAGGAGATGCTGTATTTTCCTTGGTGCTGCAAGAAGAATAATCATGGATACTAACATGAAGAAAAGACTGGACCAGTTGTAGCTAGCATAGCTAGTTGAATACTTCTTATCAAGCTCATTTTCACTGCTTGTATAATTAGTCTCAAGTTGATCTCCAACTGACAGAACACAGGTGAGATTGGTTTAGCAAATATCCCATTCAAATACCTAGGAGAAGGGTAGGAAGAGGATTTATTGTGGAAAGACAGATATGGCTCTACAATGTACACCTGCCCCTTTGTATCTATGGATTAAGCTATCCATAATTTAAAAATATTGAAATATATATTTAAATTCCAAAAAGTAAACCCTGACTTTGCCATTTTATATAAGAGACACCATTTTACTTGTATTTAATGTACCCATGGATTTGGGTATGTATGGGTGGTCCTGGAACCAAACTCCAGTGTATACCAAGGGCCCACTGTAATAAGTCTATCACTCCAAATTCAAAAAACCACCCAAGCTTTAAATGACTATTGCCTTCTTGATTCTCCTTACAAGAGTAAGCATTTCTTAAAGCACAGAAAGAGATCACCAGAAATGCCTTAAATTTCAGATACCAACCTAAGGCACAAGGAAAATGGTCTTGCAAGAAGCCACTGCTTGGGCCAGAGCAACTAATTGTACATTATACAAGAAAAGGGAAGGTAAAGGTAAATGTTTAGGGAAGCAGTGGCAATTATGTCTAAAGATTATTTTTGTTTACTGTAGAATTCAGAGACATAGCCATGTTAGTCTGAAATATCATGAAATATTAGTATGTAAAGAGTTCTTGTAGTACATTTGAGACTAACTGTAAAAACACTTGTAGCGTAAGCTTTCGTAGACTTGGTCTACCTCCTCAGATACTGCTACAAGATCTATGAAAGCTTATGCTACAACTCTTTCATATAGTTAGTCTCAAAGGTGCTACAAGATCCCTTTCCATTTGCATTCTGTCTACTGTAGTTGAGAAAGCTGGCTAGAATATGCTGACCATTCCTAGCATATAACTACTCAGACTACTGCCAGTTTCATCTCAGTAACTATTATTCACATTATTATGTGAGTTCATAATATACACATTAATTATCAAACAGTATGGATCTAAACTAGCTTAACTTTATTCCATAAAGGAAAATATGAGGGGACAGATATTGGAATATCCACAATTGATTGAAATTAGCATGTTGCATCTTTCAGTAACCAAAACTGCCACAGTACGGTTAATTTAAGTACTTTGGGGATGTTAAACAACTCATCAATATAGTAAAGTTACTTCATGAAATTTGAAAACAACATGCATGAAGATTGTGCATTTTTGAAAACAGATTCTATATTTATTCTTTACAGGAACTCAAACAATAAAATGGACCATATCACCCTTGAATGAGCCTAGAAGAACAGTAGGAAATGGAATATGGAGGTTAAAAATATGTATGGCTAAAGAAACCTG
The DNA here is from genome assembly GCF_019175285.1 of Sceloporus undulatus. Lineage (NCBI taxonomy): Eukaryota > Metazoa > Chordata > Lepidosauria > Squamata > Phrynosomatidae > Sceloporus > Sceloporus undulatus. The sequence continues at coordinate 99,323,898 of NC_056526.1, forward strand.
CAAAATTATTTTTGTATGAATGATCTCACACTTATTTCTTGCCCTTGCAATGTCTGGTTAAACTGATTTTGATCAGCTCACTGTTGGCATGTGGCTTCTGTTTCAGTTGGTGGTGAATCTACTCCTTTCTTTAACCCAGACTTTAAAGAAGGTGCTAAGGAATTGGACCTATTTCAGGGATAGGGTTCAGCACCTTGGATAACACTTTAAAATTTGGACTAAAGCCTAGAGTAGAGTCACCCATCCCTCTAAAATGGGAGCCACCAGGTGCTACTGCATAAACCTCTCAAGTGTTCATTTTATACTGCTCTAAACTGAGCTTTTGGGGAATAGGAAAATTCCTCATAAAGAAACATGTGCACTCTTGTACCTTGATTTGGAGCTGAGCAATAAGAAAGCTTTGCCAACACGTGAAATTAATGACATTTGCTCCACTCTTTTTTTAATTGAATCCCATTCTTGTGAGAAAGATGGAATATAAATTCAGTAAATAAAATAAATAATTGATGATCAGTGTTGTGCATCAAAGCATAATGCATATGCATCAGTTTCAATAATCCACATAAGACATGAAATGTATATAATAATTTTAAGTGAGATGAAAGAATGTTTCAAGTTACCGTATGCCCTACAAGATGGGCAGTATTTATGTATATTGTATTCTAACTCAGTTTCAACAATCTTGTACAAAAGTTTTACAAATGCAGAATATTGTGTAGCCAAATTACATTTTAAACCTTGGTTTGATTCATTAGTCACAGCAGTTCAAACAATGCTGAGAGCATACTAGCATTTATAGCTGCAAAGATAGATATATGTTGGGTGGATTGGTAGTAACCTCAGACTGTAACCAATGATTAAATGAAAAGATTTTACGTTCAAAATTGACTTTTATTTCAAATCCCTTACTCTTTAACTCACGAGTACTGAATTGGTTTACATGCAGACTTTAAAAGATCTATCTAACTTGTATATATAGAGAGATCCCTTGCAAAGTGTAAGCTCCAGAAATACAGGATTCTTGTACAAGCATTCTTGCATGAATATGGAATGGGCCTCATTCATATAAAGCTTTCAGTAGAAAAAGAAGGAATTAAAGTTGGACAGAAATATATTTGGGTCTTTAGTATCACAATTATAACCCAATCTCCTGTTTTTGTGAATGTAATAATAATAATAATAATAATATTGCTCATCAGAAATCCAAGAAATAAATTTATTTCCTCCCTTTGGCTTTGGGCTTTCAGTGGTAGGTAATGATATACCTGGTAAATGATTATTTGGAAGGCTTTGTGGCTGCATTTTTGTTCTCCAAAAGTATGCTGACTATTGCTGAACATATTTATAAATATGTTGATACTGGCTTTTTAAATAAACACTTTCTTTTAAAAAAAAAGTTCTGTTTTCATCATCAATCTTTTAAACTTGGGATTTAAAGCTTGAATTCAGTAATTGTTCTTAAAACTTGAACTGATGTTTTGAAAAATCCTGTTGTGAAGTATAGAAGCAGAAGAGTAGTGTTTGTCCTATATCGTGCAGAAAACAATTCGTCTGAGGGCCTCTCAGGCTTCTCTGCCATGCAATGGTGCTTATTTCTCAAGCCATGTTTAAACTAGGCCTGCTCAGTTTGTTCTGAAGCCATTTTAGAATGGCCTGAAGAGTTGTGAGGGACAAGCAGCTGCAAGAGATGGTTATGTGGGAACCAAGATCATGTTGCTGCTTGGTACTCCCTGGTACTGTTGGGAGGAGGAAGTGCTTCCGAGGAGTTCTTAAAAGTGAAATTTATTTGGTAGACTCAGATCTGGTGATGGGCTTGCTACTGTGCTGAACCCTGCTTTTAATAAACACTTTCGGGGTTCATCCATGGAATCTTCTCATTGAATTAGGTAGAGACAGGGTATCACATAGTTTTAGAAAAAACTCCACATTTAACTTCCATTCCTACTAATAATGCCCCGCAAGAAGATCAGAGCACTTCCCCTTCACTTAAGACAAATTATCCGCCTACAAAATTTCTGCCATATATAAGCTGACAAAAAGTGTTTATATTGTTTATGAAAACTAGGAAAATTCAGGGTAGTGCTATGATCTATAAAATGACACCATGAATTCATTATCTACTTGAGGAAATCCATACTTTTACCATGCCTCAAACTGAGGAGATGAGAATGCTAAGAGGCTGTTTAAATATTTGAAGGGATGTCATATTGAGGAAGGAGCAAGGTTGTTTTCTGCTGCTCCAGAGACTAGGACCCGGAACAATGGATGCAAGCTATGAGATTTTCCAGCTGACCATTAGGAAGAACTTCCTGACAGTAAGAGCTGTTTGACAGTGAAACACACTCCCTTGGACTCCGGGAAAGTTGGTTGGTTAGGAGGCATCGGGATTTTTATTGTGTCTATCTGCTTGTTGGTTCCAAGGTGTATTTGGGCTGTAACCTGACACCTGCAAATCTCCCTTAGCGTGTCTTGAAACAAGCAGTTGTGGCAGTTTAAGTTTTATTGTATGTAATCAGGATTAAGAGACAAAGCATATGGGCAGGAAGGAGCAACCAGAAGCCACTCTCAGCCCAATTGCCCTGGGGCTGTGGCGAATACATGCCACGGCCCTAAGGGCGGCTCCTGCCATGGCCCCTAATAGGAGCAGAAAAGATCTGCTCTTTTGGGGGCCTTAAGCGACCCTGGCATAGCCCTGGGGTGGCTTCTGGGCATTTGGGGTGTGTGTGTCATGAAAATGCCATGCCCCATAGCAGCTGGAAGCCCCTGTCTGCCCTGAATCAGCTTTCTGGGAAAGTATGAATCAGCTTTCTGGGTATCGTATCTTGGAGCATTCTTCTCCAGCCATACCTGAGAAAGTTGTAAAGTTACAAAAACATTTTCCAGTACCTCAGAAACCTTTTATTTGGGGCTCTGCAATGATGAAAATATTTTCAGGGCATCATCAGATGTAACTACAGATACGGACCTCCAGCATCACAGTTGTGTCTGATAATCAGAATCTCAGCAATTATGTTTATTTTTAGTTGTCCTTGAAGTTACTCTAAAAACTTTGTTTAGACTGCAACTTTCATAATCTCTATTAGCAATTTTAGTTGGGGTTTACTGGAGCTGCAGTCCAATATCTGAAGGACCATATTTCTCCACTCCATCTGTAAATTCTCAACTACAGCCACTTGAAAATCAGTCAGCCTTTCTTCTAATCTGTTAGAATGCTGACAATCACATTCTATGTGGAATGCACTCACTCAGAGTGTAGTGGAGTTTCCTTCCTTGGAAGTCTTTAAACAGAGGCTAGATAGCCATCTGCCAGGGATGCTTTGATTGAGAGTTCCTGCATGGCAGGGGGGTTGGACTGGATAGCTCTTGTGGTCTCTCCCAACTCCACGATTCTATGATATCAAAAGAATAATTTGGATTAAGATATCTATATCTATATTTATATCAATATCTCTCTTGATTCATCAATGATTTGGTCATTCCACTGAAAAACATTAACTTAAATTTAGTGGCTAGCCCCATCTAGAGACAACCTATTGAAGCAATGGGAACTTGGTAAATCAACACTTCTTGCTGTTGTGGCATGCCCTAAAGCTGTTTGTGATTTACAGCAACCCTAAAGGCAATCCTAATATGGTATTTTGCCAGTTCCTTCCTCTGATATTGAGAGTGTATGACTTACCCAAGGTCACCCAGTGGGTTTCTATGGCTGAGTAGAGATTCAAACCCTAGTCTCCAGAGTCCTAATCCAACACTTGAGACCACTATATCATGCTGGCTTCTTACCAACACTAATGAATTCGATGGCATTGTCTAATTGGGAGTAGCAGTTTGATTCAGACCAATGTCTTTGATACAATACAGAAATTTTGCTACACAGCCAAGTCATTATTTGATGTGGAATTATTATGTGATTAGATAGTTATGGAACCTGAAACAATGGAAGATTTTTTAGCAATTACTGCACTCACATATACATTTTAAGAAGGAATAGTTTCATCATATAAACAATGATCTTAACCCCTATTGTTTTTCAAAAGTAGTGATAATGGTCTTTTCTGAGGAATTTTCTGAGGAAAATTAGGGATATACAAGAAAAAAAAAAAGAGGTGAGCACTTCATCTCCTATTCCCCCCTCCCCATTCAGAATAAAATACAAACTCAAGCATATTGCCAGCCACCTTTGTTCCCACTAACCCCCCCCCCCCCAGTTACATTTAACAGATTTAATCTAGTAAATTACATTTAATAGATTTAATAATGGAGTTGGAAGGAGCCCTATGGGGTCCCAACCTACGCTTGGGAAGCCTCACCTGCAGTCCCTCAGGGATAAGGATTCTCATTTTCCAGAAGCTTTCTCCCCCTTCACAGCCAGAAAAACTTGGATTATTTCCAAGTCAATCCCATGTAAATTTGGGAAAGCTTATCCAGCTTTAATTAGAAGTCCCTAAAATAAGAAATCCTGTACCAGCTGAGCAACATTCTAAACAGGATACTTGAAATTAACATTATTAAATGTAATTCTAAATAACCAGGCATGGCAATGTTGCAAGTAAAACATATTAGGATAGCAGTCTGATAAATTGGGCACTTTCTGTTTAAATTTGTAGAATATTGTGTAGGGAAGTACACTGGGAAGTAGTTATCAGCCCAGAAGTGAAAAGCATTATAAAGGTTGCATCTGCACTTCAGAAATAATGCAGTATGACACCACTTTAACTGCTATGGATCAATGCTATGGATTTCTGGAATTTACAGTGTTGTGAGATACTTAGCCTTCTTTATCAGAGAGCTCTGATTCCACAGCAAGTTACAAATCTTAGGATTCCATAGCACTGAGCCATAGCAGTTAAAGTGATGTTAAACTACAATATCTCTGCAGTGCAGATGCAGCCAAAGAAAGCAGTAATTACAACACAATATTCCCCAATATTTCATATAGTATGTGGGATGTGATGTAGCAAGATTAAATAGTATGCACACGTGAGAAAAGTGTGTTTAAATAAGACCACAAAACTTTATGCCACAAGTTTTGAATTCTTGTTTAATTTTATGTTTGAATTTATACAGATCATGCACCAGGTACTGATGTCCATAGTCAATTCCTACAGATCAGCCATTTAGATTAGCTAATAAGACCTGTTGCTTTTCTAACAGAAATTATAACCAAATAATTCCAATATATACCTAACCAATTGGTAAGGTCGAGAGAAGGCCACATACTAGGTAAATAAACTCAATTAGGGAAATCACAGCCCTAAGTCTGTAAGGCCTGAGCAGAGCAGTTGAGGACAGGCAATTGGAGGCTCTCATTCAAAGTGTCACTATAAGTTGAAGTTGACTTGAAGGCAGCTAACAACAAAGTGACTAAATTAAAGTCTTTCTTAGAAGAACTGTCCAAATTGCACCAATGTCCAGTATCATAGTGCAGCTAATTTTTTTCTCTGTGGGTCACTGCATAAATGATATTAACATGCCATTACATGCAAAGTCAGCTTTATATTGTAAAATTGTAAGTGTAGAGGTATAATAGTAGAAGGATGAATTATCTGGAGTAAAGTGCTTTTACTATCTTTCGTTTAATGAGAACCCTTTTCCCTATAACTCAGTTTGTGCCTGTAATATGCATATAAAGTCAACTTTTAAAACATATTTTTGCAGTGTAAGAATAATTTAAGACTGCATGTGTACCATACACAGTACTCAGCACAAGTGATATTCATTTGAAACATTGCTGTGTGGTTGCTTTTGAGCCATATCTTTGGTTATGACTGCAAGTTCAATTCAAGCTCCACAGGCAACTGACAAAAAAGGGGAGAAGAAAAAATTAAATACAAAATTGAGAGCAATTTGAACCGTGCTTCTCCAGTCGTGCTCTACTTTCACATGTCTCCCTGCAGGAGAAAGTTTAGACATGCAGTTTAAGCATGAAATGGCTTTCAGTTCAAATACAGGCCATTTGCTGCCAAGACGGCCTTCCAGAATTGTACTAAATTCAATAAGGCTTCCTTGCCTCAAATTCAGCAAGACTTTCTTAAACTCATTGCTGGCTTTCAGCACAATGTCTTTTGTTACATCTTCCTCCTCTATAGGTTTGCTTCCATTCACACTATTGAAAGGCATACCCACTGTTATTTCAAATTTATAGCGGTCAAATCTTTTAATGTGGCAATTATATTTTGTCAGATACTTTAATTGGCAGAGTTCTTCCTCTTCTAAGGTAATGTTTTTTGGGTCACATGGTGGATAGGTTTCACCATATAAGCATCTTAACCAATCACCAACAAACAAAGGAAGCATGTTTATTGCTGATTCTGCACTATTGTCAATGTCAGTTACTCTAACATATTTGAACCTTCCAGTCCATGTCACTCTATGGCCCTCCAGATGGCTACATAAAATCTGGGTGCGTGCCATATTAGTAGATTTCCAAGCCCGTGGACCACACAAAAATCCATATTGATTCCATGTCAAGGTGGAGTTGTACACTTTCATCCCCTCTGAGCGGTACACATAAAACCAACAGAATAGGACTATGGCAGTCAACCATACCAGAATAAGTTTAACAATTGAGCTTTTTGTTAGGGATTTTATAATTTCAACTACAGAGACTCTGGCCCTTGTCCACCACTGGAAAATCAATGGAATAGCACATAGCGCAACAGTGGCCACAATCTTCACAAGGTCTTGTGTTACAAACCATTTTATGAAGTGGATGAGACACATCAGTGCAATGCCTACTACTAAAATAGGAAGTGCAAACAGGAACAAGAAATAACCAACTGAGGCACGAATTAGACCTATGCCAGATGATTCTTGTAAAATAACCACTGAGAGTTCACACCACATGAAACATACTAAGTAAGGAACAAGATAGCAGTATGTACCTTTAAAATTCTGCAATTGTGCCATTTTAAAGAAAAGATAAAACAAATACAAAAACAAAAGGCAAGGGATGCTCATGTTCAGCACAAAGAAGTGGCCAATAGGGATGCTGTAAAACGTTTTCCACAACAGTTTCAAATGTCCCAAGTTTAAAGGAACAACTTTCATCAAGGAGAAAGCACCTGCAGCAACCTCTGTCATTAATGCTCTTCGTGTGTATGGTTCAGCACTTGTGCCCAAACTCACATAACTTGTCACCATGAAGAAAACAGAGATTGTAGCCAATTCTGAGCATGGTATCCAGTCCTTGCTTGCTATAGGGAAGGAAAAAATGACAAAGAACACAGAAATCAGGAAGTAAAGGTACGGTTCTAAATGGTTCCAGCCAAAGTTCACTTCTGCTTCCTCGACATCTAGGTTGGGTTCAAAACGGAGCAGCAGGTCAGTGAGGGTACGGAAGTTTTCCCATGCTTTACTATCCTGGAATACTTTGAGGGTGCAAATCACCATGGAAATAAAGGAAAGATAGAAGATCACTAATGGGATAAAAAAAGCAAAGAAGTCAATTGTCAGATTACTGATGATGAAGAAGAATATGAGTGCATTAATGTGATGTGTTGGAACAATAGTGGACAGCCAGTGCATTCCTGCTTTAGATGCGACATCTATAAGGTGCTCTTTGATCTCCATAATGGCATGAAGTGGATACTTTATGACCTGGAAATGAAAAATGTAGTTAATTCACCACTTTCTCAATATCACACATCACATGTCTTCTAGACAAATTGGGCAAGCAAATCAAACCAGATTAAACCTCATTTACTGGATCTGTCAGCCACCTTTACTTGCCATTTCCTTCCATCATTTCCTGTAATAGCAAACTCAGGTGAATGAGGGGCTGTACAGACCGGCCTGAAGGCAGAGTCGGATGTGGCATCCACATGATGCACGTCCTGACTCCATCCCAAGGGTGGTGTGATGCCACACGCCACACCGCATGGTGTGCGGTGTCACGGCGCTCCTCTGCCACTGCGTCTTCATGATATTGCACCAAAGGAGCATGGGGAAGCCGCATGCCAATGGTTATGGCGCCCTTTCTGGGACGCAGAAAGGAGCCACTTTTTGTGGCTGCTTTTTGTGCCGCAGTAAGGCGAGATTGGGGCAGCGGCATGTAGTTGCCACGGCCCCAACCCAGCACTAAAAAGGGTGGTCTGTCAAGTCCTGAGTACTCTCAAAAAAAAAAAAAAAAAAAAAAAGAAAAAAGAAAAGATGGAATGAACAGAAAAGAACAGAAAATTTCTATACACTTTAGGGACTTTCTGGATTCACAGATATTCTTAAATCACCAGCTGCTCCATGTACCAGTAGAAAACACACAAACTACCTCCCGAGAAAGAAAACAGAGGATCAGGAAAGTGAACTACTCCAACAGCTGACTCTTTATAATGAGCATTGGGGAAGGTGAGCTTAGAGGTGGGGGAGGATGGATGCTCAAAATTAGCAATGACCAAGCAATACCAAGTCACAAACTGTTCTTGATCACAACTTGCCCTCTCTCCAGGGGAAAAGTGGACGTTCAAAGATCAGAAAAGATATTCCACCTTGTTCTATATTGTCCATCCAAGTCATATTTACACTGATTTTAAAAAACAAAACCCTCTTGTGAAATGACTCACACCTTTTCGTAGTTTACAGCAGTAACTGGCAGGATGAATTGAACAGATGTGATGGGTGGCAGGGGTCTTCTCTGATGTAGAAGGAGCAAGAGTGGTCCTGATGCTAATGACTTGGGGGTGTAGTCTTTTAGGTGGTGACTCCTAGCAACATTGGGATTGATGTTGCCAGTAATGTTGGAACTAATTTTTGAAAATATTAGGTTCAATGGGTTTAGTTTTTGAAGCACCAAGAAATGTGGTTTCAAATGAACTGCATGTGCATGCTCACACATATCATATATCTATATAAATATGTGTGTGTGCATAATTTATTATTGTATTATAGCATACATTATAACCATTAATATATACAAGATTTTTCTTATTTGTAATATATTGGCTTTTCCTCTTCAAAATTTGCTCACAGGGATTTACATAAAATATCAAACTAGACAACCAAATTCATGAGTTTAAGCTCAGACATCATTTCCATTGTAGAACAGTGTCGGGAGGAAGCAGTTTCAAGCATAATGTGGTTTGCTCAATTAGTGGGCTTTATTCTTCCTCTAATCATTTCCTTTCATACACAACATCATAGCACCCAGTCCATTTTACTTCCACCAAACAACTTGTCAGAACCCAAAAGGGTTTTGATTCTATCATTATGAATGAAGTTGGGAAATGTTTATATAAAGTCTATATTGGCTGTGTTGTGTAGATAGATAGATTGTGTCATATGTATTAGGCAAGTTTGAATTTTGGTGCCGTTTTCAAAGAACAGTTCAGAGAAGTTTTGCTGCGTTTACCAGGCAGAAGTCAAAATGTTACACTGCAAACAGGCCGGGCTAGGTAGCTCCAGTCTATATATAGTGACAAGAGGGCAGGAAAGGTTAGTACCAACTTAAATGCTGGCTGATCAGTATCATCCTTTGTCTGCAATAAATTCTTTTTGTTCTTTCACAAAGATTATTATTTGAATCCTTAGAACAGAGATGATTGGTACTGACACATCTCAGGTCTGAAACAAGATACTTTGCCATTTGCCTCTTGGTGGTATTAACAATGCAGCAATGCAATACAGTTGGCCCTCAACTTCTGTGGGTCTTAGGTGTGCAAACCCCCCCCCCTTCCCCGGGGAAAACCTATAGGCCTGCTTTATTTAGGCATCTGTTGGTCCTTCAGCACAATTCTATGGTCAATATCAGCCGAAAATGTTATTTCCAGGCATCAATGGGTCCTCCAGCATGACTGTATGACCATCTTCTGGCAGGGGTTGACTACAGAATCATGCTGGAGGACCTGCAGATTGCCTAGAGTGAACATTTTTTGGGTGGAAGGCAAATACAGTAATCTGCAAATAATCAAATCTGCAAATGCTTAATCTGTAAATGTGCAGGGATAACTGTAATCTTTTTTTGTTGTTCATCATGCTGCAGTTCCATGTCTAAAATAAATACTGTGAAGCCTCATTTCTTTCAGTCTTATTGCAGTATCTCTCATAAACATGAACAAACACACATCACCTTCATTGTGTTAAGGATGCCACCAAAGGGCCTCCTCTTACTCTTTAACTCATATATGTCAGCAGATATAAACAACTCAACTTTCTAAAAATAGTACAGTGAGACTCAGATGTTTTATGTGGAAAAGCAGCACAAACAATGGATAATCCCTGCTGGTCTCAGCAATTCCATTCTGGACCAAATAATAAAATATAGATAGAAGAATAAACAAGATGTTCTTAAGAAATTCAACAGTACATTTCCAGGAAGAACTACAAAATTGTTAAGTTTAACATTTCACACAGGACAAACTAGTTGTGTTCGAATTTTAGGTTTAATTGTGGTACAGGGCAATCGATCCAAGCCATTATACAAAATGCTATATACATTTTGGCTACAGATGCTTTCCTTTTTTCTAAAAGGATCATATGCAACAAATTCCACACAGACCATGGCGGGTTACAAATCGCCATTAAGTTACAGACTCAGTCCATATCTAAGGGTTAGGGGTGCGTGCTTCCGCACCCCCCTAACCCCGTATTGGAATGGACGAGTCCGTACAAAATGGCAGCTCCCCTTCCACAAGGGGCCGTCATTTGAAGATTTGTTCACGACCGCGCCGCCTCTACACGGGGCGGCGCGGACGTGACGTTGTCGGTCTGTGCCAGGGACCTAGGCACCCTTTCCAGCAGACCAGGAAGGAGCTCCATTTTCGGAGCTCCTTCCTGGTTTGCGGCGGCGCTTTGCTTCGCTGGGGGCAAGCCTGCAGATGGCTGCTCCCAGCGAGCAATGGAGAAAGGGCCAAGCGGCCCTCTTTCGCCTTCTCCTCGCCGCCCGAGGGGGGTGTCCTTGGGGCTTAAGCCCCAGTGGACAGCCTCGTTTCAGGCTGGCGGGGAATGCGTTGTGTGTTTGCTGCTTCCCTCAGCCTGAAAGCGGCGGATTGGGTCCTCAGCGGCTGCGTTTCTGACACTGAGGCCCCGAGACCTGGGGAAAGGGTGCGGGTGCAGCCCGCCCTCAAATGGGCCGGTCTATAACCTGCCCATGATTTTTTTAACACTGACACAGCTATAGGCCTTTTTTAAAAAACACTTGAACTAAGTGATTGTGGAGTATGGCCTGACTCCATTAAGAAAAATATTCAATGTACCAATGTGGGTTGAAGTTTCTATTTGAGGTCAGGAAATAGAATCATAGAACCAGAGAGTTGGAAGAGACCCACAAGGGGCCATTCCAGTGCCACCCCTCTGCCATGTGGGAATCTCATCAAGCCAAATCATCCACGAACAGATTCTCCATCAACCTGCTATTTAAAGACCTCTAAGGAAGGAGTCTCTCTCACTACACTCCGAGGGAGTTTGTGTCCACTGTTCCAAACAGCCCTTTAGCTGTGCAGACTTCTCGCTAATGTTGAGATGGGAATCTCTTGTTCCTGGAGCTTGTCATCCATTGCTCCGGGTCTCTAGTCTTCGGGAGCAGCAGAAAACAAGCTTGTCGCCCCCTGTCTTCAATATGACATCCTCCACTCAAGTTTATGAAACAGGATCATTCTATATCACCTCGGCTTAACCTTCTCTTCGGCCAGGTTTTTTAAACATGCCCCACTGCCCCTAGTCGTTACTCATAGGCATGGTTTGTCCATGACCCTTCACCATTTTTAGTAGTTCGCCTTCCTTTGGACCCTACAGTTATTCAAATCTCTTTTTAAATTGAGGTTAAATATATCCATGATGTAGGCCTCTCTTGACAAGAGCAATATAGTAGTTGGATTTATTACTTCCTTGATTGCGAGACACTGATACTTCTATTGGTGCAGCCTAAAAATCGCATTGGCCCTTGTTCTTGGTTTAGTTGCTGCATTTTTGCACTGGTTTGAACTCATGTTCAATTTGTGGTCTACTCAGACTCCCCCCCCAAAGGAAAAAAAATCCCTTGTCATTCACTGTAGTTTCCATTCAGCCTGGTTGTGCCCCCCTCTCATATCTAGGCATTTCATTATGTCCATCCGAAGTGCAGTACCTTACATTTCCTCTGTGTTGAAATTCATTTTGTTAACCGTGACCTTGGCCCAGCTTTCCAATGCTTAATCAAGGTCTAGGTTGAATGCTTTGATATCCTGGTCCTCTGGGGTATTATGAGACTATTCTTTCCTAATTTGTTTTGTGTCATCTCCAATTTTGATAAGTATGCCCCTGAATTGCTGTCATGCCAAGTCATTATAAATATGTTGAATAGCATCTGGGGGGCCCAGGTAACAGCCCTGTGGTACCCCACTGGGTCCACTTCTCTCCAGATGAAATTTGGAGCCATTGGTTGACACCCTTTGGGTTCGCCAGTTCAACCAATTGACAATTTCCATGGAACGGTTTAACTGGTTGTCTAGCCCAATATTCCCCTAGGTTGTTGTGAGAATGTCATGGGAACCCTGTTGTCAAAAGCCTTTACTTGAAATCAGATATACTATACCACCACAGCAACTCCCTTTCATCTAAAAGAGGCAATTTTATAAAAAAGGAATTAGATTTGTCTGGCATGACTTCTGCTGAACCCATCTTGGACTTTTTGTGATTAGGAATTGCCTTCTAGATGCTCACAGACTTTCTGTTTAATGACTGTTCTAGAATCGTCCTGGTATTGATGTCAGACTAAACTGGGTGGAAATTGTTGGGAGACCTGGAAAATAATAAAACCTACCCACAATCCAAATCCTTCATTCCCATGTCCCATCATGAAAAAACATAGCACACATGGAACATTTTTATTCTAATGTGCTTTTTGGGATAGGCTAAAAAGTAACCCAAAGCAAAAAGCAATAGATTTGTTGGGACTTTTCGGTTTTTTTTGGTTATAATAATAATAATAATAATAATAATAATTATATAAAATGAATAATCCCTATTTGTGGTCAAGTGGGCTAAATTTTGGAGTAAACGGCTTACAACAATGTCAGTAACAGCTGCAAAAATGATCTCAAACAGTACTTGTCCACATAAGAAGCTAAATAGGGGAATGTATCACATTTCAGTAGGCACTCTGACAACATCCAGTTTTTACCTGAGTCGAAGTGGGTAGCTCCTCTGACTCTTCCCTGCCAATTCGCATCTTCATCATTCCTGCACAGGTATGTTAACTTGGGATGATGCCCTTTGTCAACTTTTTGGTAATTTCAACAAAATCATCCAAGGCAATATACTTCTTAGCTGAAAGTTATAAGGCAATGCACATTAACGTAACTAAAAGTTGGATATGCAAGATATGCTACACCACAGCTTCCCTTAATCAACCAAGATGGTAATTTTATCAAAAAAAGAGATCAAATTTGTCTGCATGACTTGTTTCCTCTTTCCCTGAAACCCATCTTGACTTGTTTTTGGGATTATGGAATTGTCTTCTAGATGTTCACAGACTCTCTGTTTAATTGATCTGCTCCAGAATATTTCCTGGTACTGGATGTCAGACTAACTGGATGATAATTGTTGGGGGTCCTCTTTTTCCCTTTTGAAGATGGGGGCAATCTTTGACCTCTCCAGTTTGCTGGGACTATTCCTATTCTCCAGGAATTACTCAAGACTATTGCCAGTGGCTTCTAAGATTACATTTGCCAGTTTTTTTAATAATACCTCGGATACTGGTCTGAAGATGATTAAATTCTTTCAGATTAACCAGGAATCTAAACTCTTCCTTTTTATGAGAAAGACGGAGGCAAAGAAGGTCCTTGAGTAGTTTTGCCTTTTCTCTGTCCATTAGCATTTGTGCTATCTTTCCACGTGTGGCCACCATTTTTCTTCTTTCTCTCTTCTTTTGTCACAGACATAACCAAAAAAGCTCTTTGTATTGTTCTTAACCTCTTATCAAGCCTATTCTGCGCTTTAGCTTTTCTGTGTTTCTTTTCTGTACACGTGCTAGATATGTTGTTTTGAATTCCTCTTTGGTGCAATTTCTCTCTTTTTCCCTTTCCTATACGTGCCCCATTTAAAACTTAGCTCAGTTGAAAATCTTTAGTCATCTGTCCTAGTTACTTGAGAACACTCTGTTTCCAGGGACAAAACCTTAAAAGTAAATAGAAACTGGAGAATAATGATTATACATCTATCGAGTAGAATGAGAACTTTTTCATATGCTGACCAAAAAAGTCAATGAAGACTCAAATCAAATGTAGGCGATGGCAGATGCAGCAGCTGGTGGGAGTGGAATTTTGGCAGCATTATGAACAGGATTGGGCTAACTCAAACATGGTCCCAAAGCCTGGTATGCCCAAATGTTGGCTAGACTGCAGCTCAAGAATTCCGGACTGGGTGGCCAAGGGTGGGTAGGGCTTGTGGGGAGCTGAAGTCCAAAACCAAGTTTGGGATCACTGCTTTAAATCTAGATGGCACGCGATTTCTCGCGCTTTGTCGTTCTTATAAACCCAGGAATAAAAGTGATCCCCATAAAACTGGTTGATGCTGCAGTTGCAGAAAAGGGACCATATGGGTATCAAGCCAAAGATCTACCCCACCCCCAATCTACATTGAAATCTGCGGGAGAAAGATGAGTAGCTGATAGGCAGGTGATACTGAAATTTATGGGTATAGGGCAGCAATCCACATTATTACCACAGATGTGGTTCTGATGGAAGAGACGCCCAAAACAAGGGCTCATCATTTTGGGACAGGTTAGGTGCAAATCTACTGGTAAGTTTTTTAAAAGAGACATCATGTCTACTGCTGGCCAGGATTGCATTATAAATAAAGGAACATACCAGCCTTCAGCTGATGAACACAACCATTCAGGTTCTACAATTTCAAATGGTCAGAATGAAGTAGCTATCGTTTTTATTTAAACATGTATGCTTTTTCAACACTTAAAATGAATGACAGTACAAATATAGGACGTGCCATAACTCGGCGGCCCCGTGCCATTCACGGTTTTGGGGGTCCGCTCCGGCCATTGGCCTGCTGCTAATGCGGCTGCTGCGGCCCGACCCACCTCCCTCCCCTCCTCCGGCTCCACCTTCCTCTCCTCTTCCTCGGCGGGCCAGCGGCAGAAGCGCCGCTGCCACCGTGCCCCCACTGGGAGGCTTGCGCACTGCCGAGCCTCAGTAGGGGCCAGTGGCAGCGCGCGCGCCTTCCCCATTCCCTCCATGTGCGTGCCTTCCACCCCATTTCCTCCGTGCGTGCGCGCCTTCCCATCTCTCCGCGCACGCGCCTGCCTGCCCCACTTCCCTTCCTCCGAGCAGCCATCGTAAGGAGGAGGAGGGGGGAGAGGAGGAGGAAGGAGCCGGAGGAAGGGTGCCTGAAGGCCAGGAGAATTGGGCCACAGAAGGAGAGGAGGAGGAAGAGGAAAGCTGAGTCAGTGGCCATAGGTCTGCCTTGTAGTATTTGGGGGTTAAATTATGTTTTTAAAATATAAATACTTATTTTATTTTATTTCATTAATTTATTATTGCTGTTTTATTTTAATTTCATTAATTTTATTATTGCTTGTTTTATTTTATTTCATTAATTTTTATTATTGCTGTTTTTATTTTATTTCATTAATTTTTATTGCTTGTTTTTTTTATTTCATTAATTTTTATTATTGCTTGTTTATTTATTTTTATTAATTTTTATTAGTGTTTTATTTTATTTATTAATTTTATTATTGCTTGTTTGTATTTATTTATTAATTTTTTATTATTGCTTGTTTTTATTTAATTTTATTATTTTTATTAGTTTTTATTTTTATTTTATTAATTTTTATTACTGCTTGTTTTATTTATTAATTTATTATTGCTTTTTTTTTGTTTTATTTTATAATTTTTATTATCAAATATATACACCCCTGCTTGTTTGTTTTTATTTTTTCATATTTTTTATTATTAAATATATGCAAGTGCATTTTTTTGTGTATTTATGGGCTTTGAATGCTAACAGTCTGCCTTTCTTGGCCAATTATAGTGATGATGATGATGATGATGATGATGATATTGATATCAACAAGCCTCTGAGGCACGGCCAATGTAACTTGCTGTGATTTTACAAACTCATGCGCAGTGAAGAAAAACCACAGTCCCTTGCCCAAGTACACACTTCTGAGATGTACAATTGAAACCCAAGGCAGTCCATTTCTGCCATCTGTCTAAGAATATGCAAATGTCCTCCATTTTGATCATGCCTAAAAACATGCATTTATATTAACATTTTTTTTAAAAAACCTCAATTTTTTGCACGGCCTCCATTTTATAAAATGTGTCTACATTTGAAAATGTTGCCCTACATTTGTCCTGGTTTGGAGGTCCTCACGATTATGGCAACCCTATACAAATACAAAGTAACAAATAATAAAAGGGCAATCCCATGACATAGTGAGACATCAGTTTAACACAAGAAATGCTTCTCTTACATTCACTGCTCACCAGTCGTTCTAGCATTCTTCTTTGTTTCTGAACAGACTTTGGAACTGGACCAGGTGGCTTCTCACTGTCTGTTTGAATAATAATAATTATTATTATTATTATTTATTTATTTATTTATTTATTTATTTGTATCCCACCTCTCCCATTTGAGGATTGAGACGGGTAATAGCAAGGAAAATTTCAAATACAAAGTCACAGAAAAATAAATAAATAACAAAACTGTCCCCAAAAACCCCCACCCTTCTACCCTCCCTCCCGTCAATACAAAATAATAACAATAAAAACATTTAACTGGAATAACATCAGTTAAAACAGCTCGGCAAGAAGTGACAGCAATATGACAATAATGGGCAATAACTGGGAGGGGGCTCATTAACATGGGTGGTTGATTCTGTTTTAGGAGAGGTTAGTCTGGAAAGGCCTGCCAGAAGAGAGTTGTTTTTATTGCCTTTTTAAAAGTGTCAAGAGATGTGATCTGATGAACCTCCCCCGGCAGATCATTCCAGATTTTTGGAGTGACAGCTGAAAAGGCCTTTCGGGAAGTCACCACCAATCTAGTATAAACATGTGTCTGTTAGTATTAGTGGAAAAACTCAGATGGGATGACAGAAATCCCTCTAAAATGACATAAAATGATGGATTGAACAGCACTGAGATGAGAAATATTAATATGTGTCAATTATCTGAAAAAATATTATCCTATACATTTCTGCCAATATTCTCAGTTTTTTCAGGGGAAGTTTTTCTCTTATTCTTGCCACCCTCTGAGCCACTTCTTGTAGGAAAAACAAACAAGATCCTTTTGGGGCTACTCTTTGGCTCTGAATTTTCTTCTGAAATGCCTCCTTTAATTATCTTTCCACAGGCATGAAACAACATTAAAACACATTTTTATTCTAGTAGGCCTTAGCCAATTGATCTCAGTTGCTCTGAAACAGATTTAACTGAATTTGTAGAGTATTTTTTCATTCATTAAAAGATTGTACAATATTCTAAATATGTTATGTTTCTATTTATTTTAGATTTTAATACTGTATGTTTAACATTAGGTTAAGCCAATTAAAGAGTTTAAGCAATACACTTTAGGAAATCTTCTCTTTGCCCAATAACTTGGACAGGTATGTCAGTTGGAGTAAAACAGACTGGTAATTGTTGTTGTATGAGTCCAAGTCATTTCCGATTTATGATGACTCTAAGGAAAACCTATCGTATGGTTTTCTTGGCAAGTTTATTTAGAGGGAAGTTTGTCATTGCCATTCTCTGAGGCTGAGAGAGTGTGACTTGCCCAAGGTCACCCAGTGGGTTTTTATGCTCGTGTGGAATCGAACCCTAATCTTGAGTCATTAGCCAACACTCAAACAATTACACCATGAAGGTTCCCACTTGGGCTAGATGGATCACTTATTTGACTCCACATAACATGGCATAGGTAGAGGACATAACTATTGTGCCCAGACACAAAGTACACTTTATATTTATATTTAGATACAAACCTTCACTATCAACATGCCCAACATTTTCTAGTAGTTCTGAAACAGCTAACTGCTTTTTCTTTTTTGGATTTAATTTCCAATACATGATTAAGGCAGCTTTCCTCACAGCTCTTTCCAATTCAGTCTCTGATGATAATTTCTTCACTTCTTCCTCATTCTCTGAGGTGATGCCTCAAAAGAAAAGAAAAGAAAAGAACAGCATTAACTACAATTATCCAACTTTTTGGGTAGCATAACTGCTAATAGGATTTCCTAATTTATTTGAAAAGAAATGATTACAAAAACGGGATTGTATTTTAAAATTACTATACTTAGATAGGCTTTACTAGAGCTGTCATTGAAGATAGCCTAGAAGATACACTAGTTGAGAAAGCAGCTGATAGCCTTGCTACAATAGGAACCAGGAGGTATGATCACATCACGACAATTTTAAAACCATTTCATTGTCTCCCTGTTAGTTTCTGGATTCAGTTTAAAGTGTGGGTGCTTCTCTATAATGCACTATATAGCTTAGGGCCTATGCAGCCACTAGACCTGTATCATTCTCCCAACATGTTGGGATCTTCATCTGAGGCTCTTCTGCAATTGCCCTCCTGACTGTCAATCAGAGAGAGCATCTTTTTGATGACGGTGGTGTCCTGACTATAGAATGCTACTTATGGGCTGCTCACTTCTCACCAGGTATGGTATAATGTTGGCATCTGAGGAAAACTATTTTTCTTTTAACTTTGAAAGCATGTAATTCACTTAGGCAGCTGTGAGTTTTGACTGACTGGAGTTTTTATCCTTTTTTTAATCTGTAATTTTACATTTCTCCCCATTTACATGCTGCCATGATAAAAAATATGGGGCACTAAAGAATAGCATATTCATTTTAGAAGCAAGTAAATGAAAATGAAAATAATGTTTAGGTTTTCTAATCCCTTTGCCTTCAAGAGATATCTTACTAAATCTCTCAAACTCTATAAATAAACCCAGTAACTATAAAATACCAGGTGGGACCGATACCTCTTCTTTCTGCTAAACATTTCCGCAGCAGTTTAACAGCTTCTGTTCGACCTTGCTTCGCAGCAAGGATCAACCACTCAACTCCAGTGCAGTTGTTCAGCTCTTCATCCTGGTCTTCTGCTAATTTCAAGTAGCATCTTCCCACCTACAAAAATACAAGAATAAGAATCTCCTTTTTAAGGCAGCTTGCAACTTCATTCCTGTGTATAAAGAAATGTTCTACTTCTGAACAGACAAGCTAGCCTTCCTCCATATTATGTTGTGTATCTAACACAAATGTACCATGGATCAGATTTTTTTTAATTTGAACAAATTAAAAGAATCATGGAATGATAAAGTTGAAAGAGATCTCATAGGTCATCAAGTCCATCCCCCTGTTCAGTGGAGGAAATCCAGTAAGATCACCCTCAGCAGGTAACTGTCCAACATCATTGTAAAGATGTCCAGAGAAGGAGATCCCACCACTCGCTAGGTAACTGGTTCCATTGCCAAATTGCTCTTACTATCAAGAAGTTTCTTATAATGTTCAATTGAAATCTACTCTACTATAACATAAAACCATTATCTCTCATTGGGGCAGCTGAGAACAAACCTGCACCCTCCTCTCTGTGACAGATCTTTAATATTTAAAGAGTGTAGCCATGTCACCCTGAAGTCTATCCTATTGGAAGATTTTTTGCATTCTCTTTTTCCCCTCCTTAGACAGATAGATTTTCCTGCATGCAAATCGTGCTGCCTCCCCTCATTCAAACATCCCATTTGCTCCTACTGAATCACAGGACAATAACTTTGCAAACTGTTTATTTATCACATCATTATCATAAATACAAATTCATTACCAGTGAAGATACAAATTAATTTCACCTTCCTCAAATTCCTGCCAAAGTGTCCTTTCCTCTCTTTATTTTTTGTCCCTGTTATTCACCCTCCCCTCACTGTCCTGTTGTGCATCTTCTTCCTTCTACTTTGTTCTTTCTTCTATTTTTCTTTAATTTTCCTTGACTTTTCTTCTTTTTCCTTCCTTTTATTTCTTGGGAATTCCTCTTTCTTTCTCTGATAACACTGGGAGCAACTTGAAAAGGGACATGTAAGGGAATCTTCAAGGCCAGAGACTGAGATGCTCTGAAAGAAGAAAGCGGAGGAGTGGATGCAAGCTCGTGGTGACATAACCCGAGTGCAGGTCATAGTTTCTGTTGTAATGTTTGCCAAGTTCTACGTTAAAGTAAAGTTTCGAGCATTATCTGGCATCTGTGGTAGTTTGTTGGAGAAAGGACTGAAACTTAATTGCAGACACGTGTGCACCAAGATGTCTCAGGAAACCAATGCCCCACCCACAGGAAGGTTTAAATTTCCCCAGTCCTCCTCACTGATGCGTATGAAGCTGATAATAGTGGCAACAACCTTTGACACCTCTCTTGGTCTGGAGGGAACTGTCTTGATACTGGGTTGCACATCCAACTTGTCTTACCCCCTGCTAAACTGGAGAGACAGACAGGCCCCAGCAAGTTCTTCAGCCTGTTTGGGAAATTCCCAGCAGGGGCAACCACCAATGCAGAGTGCTGAAGATCATGTCTCTCTAATTTCACACCCAGACCAGAAGTCTCCCAAGGTTTTATTTTTAAGCCCTCTTGATCAGATTTGCCATACTTCTACCAAAGACATTTTTCACATCCTTTGTGAGGTGCAGCCCATCTATATCCAGTAGTCCTTTGTCTAAGAGGCAAAGACCATGTCCCAAAAGCCAAACCTCTCCTGTCTGCATAGCCAGCCATTCACTTTTAGTATCTTCCTACCAATGTACACCCCTCTATCTATAACTGGCAGAACTCCAATGAAACCAATGCAAACTCACATCTGCCAAACATTCTTGATGTCTTCAGTGTAATTCAGCTGAAAAGAGTTGATATTCCTCTCTAAATAGATGTAACCTAAGGACAGGTACCTTTGGTGTAGCTGGAAGTCAAATGTTTGGCCCTAGCACTTACAGCAGATTGCATCAGGCTTGAAAATTGAAGTACTTAAAAAAAGAAAACAAATTGGATGGTCACTTCCAGTTTGGATGGTGGTAGTAGTGGTGGTGATGATGATGTCCACGGTGTACCATTTTTTCCATACAACTCCACATCTGCTTACTCTTCCATCTTCTCATCTGTCACTTTGGTGGAGTAAGTGAGCAATTATGAAACTGCCGTGCTTTCTCTCCACAGTTGCCACTTATTTATCTACCTGCTCCCTTGGAAGAAAGAAGGGCAAGCAAGTGATATGGTAGTGGCAAAAGTAGCAGAAGCCACTATTTATTTACTCCTCTCCACCCTGGGGAAGAGATAACAATCAGGTGGTTCTTTTTGCTCCTCCACTTCCTCAAGCCTGCTGCCACTCACAGGGAAAAGTCAAGGAGAGCTCCTTATTTTTTTGTGCCACGCTCCCCACTCATTCATCCATGCAGCCTCTCATTCTGGACAGATACGTAGGGAGAGACAACCACTGGGGTGGGGGGCGATCGGCAGAAGATATGTGAAGTATGGCAATGGTTGATCTCATCAGGTGCCAAATAATCAATGCCAGTCCTGTTTATTCCACATATTCTCCAGATAAACCTTAAAACTGTGATTTGCCAAGGATACTAAGAATTAGAGATCATGCCCTACTCTCAGAGAACAACAGTTCCCTGTTTCTGTAGGAAGAGTGACTATTATGAATGGTGCTTATCAGTTGAAATACAGGGGGTGGGGATGGGGTGAAAAAAGATATAATGGCGGGGTACAGACCGCCGCTGCCAGTAGGTCCGCGGGGGAGCCGGAGCCTTCAGACGGCCCGACTCCCGCGCGGACCGAAAAAAAGAAGCTCCAAAATGGAGCTTCTTTTCAAGTCGCGTTTGCGACGTAGCGAGGTGCCAGGGGCGCGCTTGCTACGTCACAACACCCGCGACGCGTACGGACGCTCAGCGTCCGATACGCAAAGATGGCGCCGGCCATGTAGAAGGGCCGGCGCCATCTTGTACGGACGGAGTTCGTACTAGGCACAGGGGCGTCTATAAGAGACGCCCCTTTTTTAAAATGGGATGTCCTCCGGACGTCCCAAAGGGCTGTATAGAAAGCCCCAATATTTGTATAAATTAAGCTACTTTTAAAGTTTCTTTGCTGCTCTGAAAATATAGGAAACAGCAACTAGGAATATCCTCTCAGGATTCTCACAAAGGCAGAATGTTATGCATGAGGTTCCAAAGAGATTTGCATTTGAACTACGTAGTATTTTTTTAAAAATTTGTCCATAAGTCGCCACCAGTTAGTTAGGGGGACACATTTGTTGAAGATGCTAAAATATTTAGGATAGTTAAAACCAAGAACTGCACAAAAATCTCTCCAGACTAAGGTGGTATTAAAGTGCAGTTCAATATACAGATATACCTCAGTTAAACAAGTAGATATGTTCCTGGGCACTATAACTTTAACAGAAAATTTGGTACTAGAGGCAGAAGTAACAGAGAAGAAATAGAGATAGGTTCCTTCACCACAAAGAGAAGAGCAGTTCAACATGTTTCAACAAACTTTCATTCAGAACTAACAATATGCACATGTGACATGAAAACCAGGGCAGGTAAGAACTAAATAAACAAAAATACTTTGAGCCACTTAGAAACCACCTTCAGCCAGGGATGATTTGTTTTCCTTTCAGCAACCTCCACTTCTCATATGATTTCCATTTTCATGACCAAACTCATACCTCTATACTTCACAACAACAACAACAACCCCCAACATGCTGGGGTACCAGGTGAGGCAGCATATCAGCTCTCCCCATTGCTCTGTGTTTTCTTATTCATACATGCTCAGAATCTGGAGGGAGCTGCTGTTTATTACTGCCTGTCAGGGCAGGCATGTAGGATCAGCTAGAACAGAATCCCATTTTTACCAGCAAAAACTTCATTGCTTTGTTTACATCTGCTGCACCCCAACACTGAAAAATTGTGTTTGTCGCCAACTCATCCTCTCAATGCTGATGCTGCTAAAAAAAACCTTAAATTCGGAGGAAGATGAAGAGGAAATGGGGTGTTTTACAAACTTTGTAAAAAGGAGCTTCTTTGTCATAGGCTTTGCTAATTGAGGTATGTCTGTATACAAGTACCAAGTAATGTATACTGGGGTCAATCGCAATTTCACATATACCATGATGGGGTCAATTCTGATAGTGACCAATTAGAAAAGGATAAAGTCAATATTATAATGCCTTTACACAAATCTATAAATGAGCTCACTTGGAATTCTGTATATAGTAACTGCATCTCAGAAAGGATATTGTAGTACTGGAAAAGGTACAGAAAATTGAAACCAAAATGATCAAGAGGCTGGAACAACTCTTCTATGAGGAAATACTACCAAATTAGGCAACTTTTTAATTTAAGAAAAAAAAAGTAAAGGGATTACATAAGAGAGAGATAATTTTAGGCATGGTGAAGTAAGCAGAGATACATTATTCCCCAACAGGTTATAAATTCTAAGGTAGAAATGTGATACTGTGCTCATAGGTCTGATCCAGCATGATTTGTCTTATATTAAATACTAAGAAGGGCAATACAGATGGTAGGTAGGTTCCATTTGTCCAAAAACTCTATTCAAATGTTGAACCGCAAAAATGGAATTCATCTGATAAATCAGAGGTATCGGTTAATCCTGGATAAATCCATCTGCTGAACTGAAGAATTATGGCATATCAAGTCAGAACAATCAATTTTATGTTCTCACACCCTTGAAAGCATTTCCTACAGTCTTCCGTAATTTGCTTCCCTTGCTCTCATGGCCAAAATTGTAGCCACTATTGTCACTGCCGCAACCATAGCTATATAAACTCACCAGTCATCTAAAATGCTAAAAACAGCAGCAAATGCTGCTGTTCTGACCTCCTCTCCACTCACACCCCAGCCTTGAACAAAATCTTCTGCTTTTGCCACTGCAGTGATGCTACTACAGCCAATAGTTTTCCTCTTATACTCACACTGCCCTCCCATTCCCAAGTGAAAAAAACAGGTCAAGTAAGCCATAAATAAATAAAAGTAAAAAGCAACCTGACCAGTTGCTTTCATTTCTTGCAGTCACTCACAGAATCATCCATTTCCTGTATTTCCCCAACAACAGAAGCTCAGGTTTGTGCTCTCACAGAGCTTTCTATCTCTACCCGCTATATGTATGCAAGTCTTGGTGACACAGTTTTTACTAGTGTTAACAGGAGATAAGTGTATCCCAAGCAAGAGGCAGTCTAGATAGGTCACACTTAAAAATTGCTCCAATGTGTATTTTATATTCCCACTTTTTTTTCCATTTCACTCCAGATCTTCTCCCTCCAGATAAACACCTTGAAAATTGCTTTTCATTCTGCTATGTGAAGATTCACAGTATTAGCTTTTTATCATATTTCATTTTATGTTTTGGTGGTGGTAGTTCTTGGCTACTCTATCATCCCTATGTCTTTCCTGGCTCCCTCACCTTTGTTCCGCCAGTCATATATCCATACCCATGCCATCCTGTCCTTCCTTTACCAAAAGAGGTAACAGTGTTTTTCAGTTTTCTATCATTTTTGTACAAACCATGTCCATAGCTCCCTCTGCTTCATTAGCCTCCTGGTAAATCAAGAAGCAGAAAGGCTCTAATTGACAGTTGCACTATTTTTGGACCAAAAGATTTTCCAGTGAAAATTAAGCCCCAGCAATGCACCTGTGGTACTGCTATGCTCACAAGGTCACTTTGAGGTGCCTACTAGCCTTTTCCCACTTCAACAAGTGAATGGAATAATTTTACGAGTGACTTGTATAGAGAGAAAACGCCAGCCAAAATTGATGGAACCATGAAGGCCATGGGCCACGATTTGTTTGCCTTACTGGTATGTGTATGTGTGTGTGTGTGGGGGGGGGGGGCTTCCATACTACTTCAGCATGTTGTAGCAGAAGAGCTTTTTCTTCTAAATCATTTTCATGGAACAATTTTTTCATTCAGTTGAATATGGGAGTTAGGGGCTAGAGATGAACTGCTTTGTTCTAAAACTGATTAGGAATCTCATCTCAGCCAAGAACCTTTCAGGCAACAGGATCCATGCCAGAATCTGGGCCTCTCCCCCATTCCCTCTCATTTTCAACAGGATGAGCAATGTATACACAGTATTCAAGGGGGACAGAACAATGGCTGGGGCGCTATAGTCCTTTTCATGATGTGCTTGTAAATCCCTCCCCAATCCTCTCTGCTTTTGCTTTCCTTCTCCCTTTCCTCTGTTTCTCTTTCCTCTTTGGCAACACACATTTTTCATGTGGATGAGACATCTCCAAGCACTAATATCCTCTGTGCTCAAGTCCTGCAAATTCATGCCCATGACCTCTCTGATTGAGTCCATCCATCAAACATGTGGCCTTCCTATCTTTTTTTCTGTCTGTTACCTTCCCTAGCATTATTGTCTTTTGTAATGAGTCATGCTTTCATATGATGTGGCCAAAGTATGTCTGCCTGAACTTGGTCATCTTGGCTTCAAGGAGATTTTAGGCTTCATATGCTCAAAGGTCCATTTGTTTGTCTTTTTTGACTGTCCACAATATCCTCAGCACTCTTCTCCAGCATCACATCTCAAATGCACTGATATTCTTCTTATCCACTTTCCAGCACTCACATCTGTGCATGATGATGGTGAACGCAATAGCTTGGATGATTCTAACTTTAGTGCTTAGTTGTATATCTTTACTCCTTAGCAACTTTTCTAATACTTTCACAGCTGCCCTTCCCAGTCCTAGTCTTCTTCTGATTTATTAGCTGCAGTCTCCGTTCTGACCAGTGCTTGATCCTATGTACAGGAACACTTTTAGTATTTGATTTCCTCATTGGGTTGAATTTATGTAATAACCTTTGTGGTTATTATTTTTGTTTTCTTCGTGTGGAGCATTACGCCTGCATTTGCACTTTTTCCCTTGACCTTTCTTAGTAAATATTCCAAGTCTGTGATGTTCTCTGCTAATAGTATCATATCGTCTGCATATATTAAATTGTTGATATTTCCTCCTCCTAATTTCTCTCATCTTTCTTCTGTGTCCAAGCCTGCTTTTCGTATTATATTTTCCGCATAGAAGCTGAACAAGTAATAGAATACAGCCTTACCTAATTTCCTTGCCAATTGGGAACCATTCCATTTCTTCATATTCTGTTCTGACAGTAGCCTATTGTCTTAAGTATAGACTTCTCATCGTGACTATCAAATGTAGTGGCACTCCAATGTCTTTAAGAACGTTCCATAGTTTCAAAGGCTTTGCTATAATCTATAGAGCACATGCAGATTTTCTTTTGGACATCCTTGGCAAGTTCATATATTTGCCATGTGGTCCCTAGTGCCTCTACCTTTCCTGAATCCTGCTTGCACCCCAACACCTCTGGGATTTCTCTCTCCCTATATGATTGCATGGGAGATTAATACTATGGTTCTACAGTTGCTACGGTCTTTTGTGTCTCCTTTTTTACGGTCGAGGTTGTACATTGATTGTTTCCAGTCTGCTGTTCCACATCTGAATGCATACCTAAAAACATGTCCACATCTTGTCCCAAACCATCCTATGTTACTAACATATGCCATGTACTGTCACACAACACTAGCAGGTCAGGTAATGCAACACACTTGCCTAGGGAATAGAGATGTGATTGTTTATCCATTTCCCTAGCAGCAACTCAATCGCTTCAAACAGCCATATAAAAATATGTGAGTATGGAAGAGATAAGGCCTAAATACCCTGAAGGCACCGGATCCCATCTGATCTTGGAAGCTAAGTAGGGTCAGCTCTGATCAACGCTTGGATGGGAGATAGCTAACAAGTACACTACCAGGTGCAGTAGGCTGTATTTCAGAGGATGAAACTGGCTAAATTACCTCTTAAGTCAGGGGTCGGCAACCTACGGCCCGCGGGCCGGATCCGGCCCGCGGAGGCCTTTCTGCCGGCCCCCACGCAGTCCTGCCGCCGATTGCCGCCGTTTCCACGCCGCTCTGGGCGCCATTTTATTTTTCAAAATGGCGGCGGAAAGGTCGCGCGAGACTTCGCCACCATTTTGAAAAGCAAAATGGCGGCGGCGGAGGAGGAAGAGGAGGGCCGCGCGGCCTGGGGTGGAGGAGGCAAAGGCTGAAGACCAGCGCAGCCCTTCCCTGCCTCTCCGCCGGCTCTGCGCGGCCCTCTCTGCCTCCCCGCGGGGCTCTGCGCGGCCCTCCCCGCCTCCCCGCGGGGCTCCACGCGGGCGGCCCCGCGCTGCCAACCTCCTCTGTCTCCTCCGTCCTGCCCCCAGGCAGCACGGCACATGGAGGAGGGGGAGGAGAAGAAAGAAGAGGAGGAGGAGGCAGCAGCAGGAGGAAGAGGAGATGGGGGCAGCAGGAGGAGGAAGAGAGAGGAAGAGAAGGTGGTGAGTGGCCAGTGGCCACATGGGTTTTTTTGTTTTCTTTTTAATTGCTAACAAGTGTCCCTGCCTTGACAATGATAGTGTGATGATGATGACAATGATGATATAAGCCAGCTTGAGAGGCATGGAGGCACTGTTTCTGAAGCCAAGAGAGTGTGACCTTGCAAAGTGTGTTTTGTGTGCTTTTAATGCTAACACGTCTCCCTTGCTTTGACAATGATAGTGTGATGATGATGATGATGCAGCTTGAGAAGCATGCAACTACTGTTTCAGAAGCTGAGAGAGTGTGACCTTGCAAAGTGTGTTTTGTGTGCTTTTAATGCTAACA